>NW_026261706.1:0-16748 GCF_900747795.2 Erpetoichthys calabaricus | reverse complement strand
GAAAACTAGTTTATATTTTGTTACTACTTAAGAGATCAGAACACCAAACTGCATATTTTGGAAACTTTAATGATGCATTGATAAACTGAAGAAATTCTTACCTCATTATTATTTTTTTAACTTTGCTAGTATCCACTATATTCCTAGACTCCAAAAAGTAGTATCTCTTGATGATGTACTGTTCCCTTTTACATTTGCTCAAAAACTCTTCCAGTCAGCGTCAACGTAAATAAAAATCAAAAAAGCTAGATGGATAAGTCTCAGCTGCAGAAACAGTCATGGCATTCTGTATGAACCAGGAAGATCTGTGGCAAATATTCTACTAATTCTGCAAGGCCCCATGATTGGCAAGAAAGTACTACTCGGATATGATCAGGATTCAGAATTTGAAGTACATAGAGTTAATTCCTGGAGGTTCTGCAAGATATTTTATACTCATCCTGTGTCTTCGGAGCAATGTGTGTCTGTGAAGGCCCAGTCCCAACTGCTCTTCCTTTCTGTTTTACTCTCTGTTCTCCCCTTTCTGTCTTACTCTCTCTCCTTTAAAAATAGTCTAAAGTGCCAGGAACCCTGCTAAGTTTTCCTAGCTCATTAGTATTCTTCCCCTGTTCCTTTCAGTGAACTTGCACACCATTCAGGCAGCTCATTCTAGCTAACGGGGGTCAAGCGGCTAATCATTAAATCAAACTCATGTCACACCATCACAATCAGCCTTTAGAGAGAGGAGGGTTTATTATTTCAATTTATGCTAAATAAATGGTTTTTACAAATAGTGCCCAAAGCAGGGTCAACAGCATTTGAATTGCAAGGCAAACTTAACTGGACTATGAAGTAAAAAAAAAACAAAAAAAAAAACACACAGCTCCCCTCTTCTTTACTGACTGGAGGGAGCACTAATCTAACGGCACTGCCACAGGTAAGGCTTCATAGAAGGGTAATCTTTTGCTCTGTCTGAATTAGTCTCCACAGAGATACTCCAGAAAGAGCTTTAGTTATTCTTTTTTTAGGTGATCAAGTCATCTCAAGTCCTGGAGCACTCCCAACTGAGCACTTTCACATTGATGTCAAACAGCAGGTGGAGGAGAAAAGTGAATAGAAAAGTAAGGTTTGTGGAATTATATGACAGTTTTGTGCGGGAAATATCAGACAAAAAGATGTGCAATTTATTATATAACTGTTTTTGAATGAAATATATATATATGTGTGTGTATGTGTGTGTGTGTATTCTTCTCTATAGACTATTTTCCTCACTCACCCTTACCCTCCACAATCCTTTCCTTTTCTATTTTTCTGGTTGCACAAGACAGACTCAAAACAGTTCATAGGTCTATTCACCCCCACACAAAGACTCCAGGCCAGACCTCTATGGACCAACTGAAACTTGCTCAAAAACTGGGCTCTCTATAGTGATTGAATTTCTTAACATCTTTTCAAAAACAGTAAATGCCTTGAGGCAAAAGGAAGAAACAGGCTAATGGTGAATTGGGAGTACTGAACAAATTTCAGAGCCCTTTCCTCCCTGCTTTTGAGGTTGAAAGCAAGCTCTTGCCTTTTCAAGTTTCAAAGTCCTTTTTCCTCCTGCAGTGTCACAGAAGGATTTGAAAAGAAGGTAATTGTGCTCTCAGTCTCCCTGATCAGAGCTTACGTCCTAGTTCTGGTATTTCAGAATCTTTCTTACAATATAATAAGCGCTCGATGCTTTAACCAGCCCCGCTCCCTTGCAACTGCTCATTAAATAAGTCGTAATGCACAAATTCCTTTTATGTCCTCAGTCTTGATGTAAAGGAGAGATTCAGGTACTTTGAAATCCGTTTACTAGGCAGTTTCTTTTCTTATTATTACTATTTTTTCAGTTTTCATGTGTTTGCAACTAGGTGTGTTGGCAGATACTTCATAAACAAAAATACAAAAGTATAAAATGTGTTGCTTCCTGGTATATTAACCTTTAGCACTATTACAAATTATTCAAAAGCACAAAAACTTTTGATATAATTTAATCTTACATTATTTAATAATTCCTTCTAGACCTTCTTAACACAGTAGGTCTATTGTAATATTTTTGGTTTTATTTATGATTCTGTGGTTATTTTATACTGATGAATTTTTATATTTTCTACTATAATGAAATTGTGTTTACTCTGTAAAGTGCCCTGTGCATGTTGCTAATTATGTTAGATAAATATGACAGGGAAATAAATACTGAAAACCCCTCAATGGGTAGTGTGAGCTGTGGCAGACATAACAACTAGCACCCTTCATTTTGTAACTACTGTATCTATCTTGAAAGGTTTAAAAATGATAAAGTATAAATAAAGAAAAGCTCATAACACACATCTTACCAAAAAAGAAGAAGAAAGAAAATTGCGTCAAATCAGTTCTCTTCTAATTGATAGTCACGTAACTAGATTAAACAGCAGCAGATTTATAATGGTATCCATCAGAAACGTGCCATGCCTAGGCTTAGAGTAGAGATAGGTTTAAGACCCAAAAAATCAAAGCCTTCAATCCTCTAAAAGTTCTATCTTTTGCATAAAAAAGGCCTCCCACTTGCATTCAAATCAGCTGAAGATTTAACTGAGGCGGGAAAAACAGGTTCCCAGATCCTATTCTATAGCTGCAGTGCTTACAAAAATCCTCATTAGAGAACTAAAATTTCCTTTAGCATTTAAAAAAATGCAAACACCTGTGGGAGTCATTTTCAGACACGGCAGTATATTTCTCCCACTCCTTGTTTTTTTAAGTGTCATAAGAGTACAAATCCTAAGCCCCACACCTGGCAACTTTTATCACCCCAAACACCCACTAAATGCACAGTACTGACACACTTTCTATCAAAGCTGTTGGCAGCGTTACAAACTGCAGAAAAGAAAAAGAAAAAGCAGATGTGCTGGTGTTTAGGTCTCTTTTTTAACTGGCAATGTCAGTTCTGGGTGTTTAAGTAAGCTCCCCTATGCAATATTCATTTTTAAGAGCATCTTCTCTTTTCATGCAACATGAAATACTGTAAAATTAAGCAAAAGGGATTAGTCACAGGAATGTGTGATCAATTTTAGCATTAAACAGGCGCTTCACATCCAACTTTCAAACTGGTAAATTTAATGTGTGTTATAGTTATCACTGGAGAGCATGCTTTGCAAGAGGAGAATCATCACAGCTCAGTTGGTCAGATCTTTTAGTAAGGTTAAACAGGCATATAAATGATGAAATTTAACAAAGGGAAAAAAGACAAAATCTTGACTATGCATTTCTAATGCATTTACAAAGTGTGACATAAAAATGATATTTCAAAATTACACTTAATATGCTTAGACGAGTGTAGCATTGGTAGCTTTGATGATTTTTTCACAGCCAACTACAGTTTATACTCTATTGCTGTGACCAATAGCTCAAGTAGCAGCGGACAGCCAAAGCTTCTAAATATACATGGGTAAAAAAATTCTATCAATTTTCCCTGCCCTTATGTTTTTTTTTAATTAATGTGTATAACACTCTGCTGGACTGGTGTTCCCTCCACAATAAGATGTTAACTGGACTCGGTTTCCTTTGAAAACTGGTAGAGTAATACTGTAGATAATTCATGTGATTTAAAGGTTTTGTGATTGTGCATTGTGACTAGTGTAACCACCGAAAATTAGAAGTTAAAATGTCAAATTATTTTTAAAATTTGGGAGATGTGCTGGTGTAATGGTTAGAAATTTTGCCTCACTGCTCAAGAGTTCTGAGATTAAAACAAGGTTTGCTAGTTGGCTGTGTTTTATGTAGTACATATTTACCCATGTTTATATAAGTTTTCTTTAGTTTTTTAAATTTCCTGTGCATTAAGCTTTCATTTCTAACTCTAACTCTGTCTGATGTGTGCATCTGTGGGGCTTATATTGATTAAGCACACCATCCAGAGCGGATCCCAGCCTTGCACCCCATGCTGCTGGGAAAAGCTGCAACGCCCCATGACCCAGGCATAGAAAAAGTAGGCTCTGAAAATGGATAGATGAAGAAATGTAACTGAAATGAAATAATAGCTTCACCATCCTTGTTATACTAACTGTTAACATTTGTATTTTACTAATATACTGCCTTTCCAAACTCAGTTGATAGTACTAGAATGTTGTACCTTGTTAACCATTATGGATGCAATGAGAAGTCAAACAAAATGACCTTTTATTGGCTAACTAAAAAGATCGCAATATCGAAGCTTTCAAGGCAGCTCAGGCCCCTCTTGCCTGAAGAAGGGCCCTGAGCTGCCTTCGAAAACTTGCCATATTGTAATCTTTTTAGTTAGCCAATAAAAGGTGTCATTTTGCTTGACTTCTTATTGCAAACTCGGATGATGAAACCTTTTTAAAATAGAGTTTGTAGTCTCTAAATGACACCTGGTTAAATAAAGAATCAATAAATTAAAAACTCTCTAATCAGACTGAACAGTGACTGAGCCTACAAATAAGGCCTTGTAGAGTGGAAAGATCATATGTGGTAATCGTGCCGTTCATTCTCTGTGCTATACCCTTCTCTAGACAGTTATGCACATGATTCAGAACCTGAGCAATTGAGATATAATTGAGAAAAGTAATGAAAGTGGTCAGGAAACAAACAGGACCCAGTATAGCAGATGAAAAGGAAGAGGGAAGGGGGGTGGCATTTTTTAAATTTTGTTATGCTCACACCACCATCACCACCTCTTCCACTCAGATACACACACACAATTTCCAATTTGCATAGTGTGAAGAGAGAGAGTTTAAGAAGCTTCTATTAGGCTGTTAGTCGATCACTTACTTTGAGCAGGCTAATTAGGCACATCAAAGGAGCTACAATACACTCCCAGGAGGGTAAAAAATTATTTTCGACCCATTTAATAGTACATTTACGCCCTATCTGTGGGTAGCAGGCTAATTTATAACTTTTGACATTTGATATCTGAAAATGAGAGGGATCAGCGATTTAACTGGAACAGGATAAGAACCTCCCAAAAACAACATTTTCAAGCTGGTGAAATTCATTAATTCGCCTCATGCTAAGCAGTTTATCAATGACTAAAACGCTACAGCCAACAATGGATAATGCATTCTCATTTTTTAGTCACAAAATTCCCTAATTATGAGCTTTTGATGTCAAAAGAAACATTTCAATTTATGATTTTCTTTCCAGCATTTGTATTAGTAAAATTCTCTTATTTTTTTTTCACTCACAACTGTTCATACTGCAGTTCTTAACAGACAGTCTAATGGACTTTGGATATCCACATATGGTTTAAGGCTGGGGTATGAAATGGCAGGCAGTGGATAGATCTGAATATTTTCAAAGGTCTAATTACAGTCACTTTACAAACATTAGTCATATACTGAATTTCTGCATAGCATAAAAACCCTCATGTCCATAATGTTTTTGCCACATGATTGCTGATTGCTTTCATCATCCTCTGTGTCTCTTAAATGATCCAGGATGATACTGCATATGCCCTGAGGTTTTCCTTCAGCTACCATCTGACACAAACCTAGCCTTCTTTTAGTGTTGGATAAAAGTGAAAATTGTTTTTGTAGCCCCCTCTCTTCAATATCAGGAGGTGAACTCCAAAAGATTCACAAAAAAAGTTATGTTTGGTTTCACTTCAAATGCACTGTTCTACTTTCTGGCAACATGCAACCTCTCGCTCTCATTTCTGTTGAGTATTTTTGGCCTCAGGGAACTATATATTTTTTCTACACCTCACTCCTCCAATCCTTACTTTTTTTCTTTTTTGCTGACATACACAACCCACAGATGTCCCTGACTTTTCATTTAACCCTGAACATACTCTATGATGTCTGCACTGGGTGAACTTATTGTCAGTCTGTTTTGTAGAGATTACACTAGTAAATGTTCTTAATAGTCTCTTTCTCCATGGCAAATATTAACATGCTTTTCATAGTTATTCTCCAAGGGATACAGCAGGCTTTTCATCGAATATAAACAATGTTGTGTACGGGCATCATTCCGTTTAAAAAGATTGAGAAAACATTAAAAGATAGCAGCTAAGTCCTTTTACAGATAATAACAGGCACTTGCTCCTGAAGTCAAAACATGTCAACATGGTCAAATCTGTGCTTTGCCTCTGTAAAAAAAAAAAAAAATGTCTTTTGGTTCCAGCCCTTAATTGCTTTTTACCAAAAGTTTATCTAAGAGTGCAAACTGAAAATACAAATATAACTAGAGGCCATTCAGCACCAGACACAAAACATATGTTTTAACATATAAAAATACTCAGTTATTCCGGGTTCAAATTTGTGGAAAACTAAAGACACAAAACTGACATAACTCTTAAATTGTCAATCATAATCTGATACACAGCATGGACAGTAAAATAGCAGCCTTATGTAATATATTTGCAATCTTTTATTTGTAAACAGTTCACCAATCAAATTCCATGTAGCTATTTTTATTACAAATATAAACAAAACTATATTCTCTATATATTAAGTACATTTCCAAATGGGCAGTTAAATATTGCACCTCTAATCCTACATATCAAGCTTACCACTTTTCTAGCCTCTCACATCAGAAAGGCATTAATAGTTCACAAGCCATCAAATCTGAGCTGCAGAAACATTCTCTTTACTAGGGAATTCATACAGTTGTCTTATAGTTATTCCTTGTATTGAAGGACTACAGAGAAAATTCTACAATCATTGTACATTTATTAAGTGGTGAACATGAACGTATCTTCTTTACTCTCTTTCCAATAACTGCTTAGGCTGTATAAGTCTATCGTTTCTTTTATGTAAAGTTTCTGATTGTTGTTTTTTCTGGTTGTCTCTCCATCTTAAAGTAGCTAGTACTGTGCAGGGCAAAAACACCAACAACTCAGAATGTGCGGCAATAAACAAGATCCTTATTCTGACTTAAACACAAAATTATATAGTATATTTGATTTTCACAATTTGAACTGGCATCCCACCCAGAGCTAGTTATTAACATGTGCTCAGTGTTGCCAGTGTTGCATCCTGGAACTGAAGAGTGATTTGGATAAAACAAATTGATGCCAGTGTCTTTAATGGACAAATGAAGTCAAAAGGCATCAAGCCTTTTTCACAGATGCATTTTTTCACAGATCTGTCTGCATTCCTGACCAATGCTGACACGGTTTTCTATGACTTTGATCTTCACATTCAATGAATTCAGAATAGTTAATAGTAAATTTTAAATTAAAACAATTAACAAGGGAAACTGGGTAACTATTTAATTGAAATGTCTGTTAAAACAGAATGGAACACTCTAGCTTCTTACAGCAAACTCAAAAACACAGCTTCTATAGCACCCTCAAAATGCACATTGGATAAACATTAAGATTATTATAAAGGGTAGTTTTAATATGTCCCTGGTTTCAATTGCACACAATTCCAGGGTCTGTTTTAGTCTGATATCTACTGCCTGAAGCAAATTTATATATATATATATATTATATTTTTTTTCCTTTTCATAATGTAATTTTACTTATCACTCCAAAAACCTGATTTACTCTTTTTTGATAAAAGTATGATTACATAGTATTCACTTTGTGCATCAATTGCACAGGCATGGTTACTAAATCTAGGGTTTGTTGTTGTGCAGTTGTATATATGTAATATAAATTTAACTGACAACAATACCAACTCATTATGAAGTCTTAGTAGCCTAAATAATAGATTTTGTTTCATATGGTAAAGTGTTCTCAAAGACCAGGCTATAGCTCATCTGATAATGCAATAATTCATGTTGTACAGCTAAGAGCTTTGACTTTATAATGACAAAGTGTACTTGTTCACAAGCTAAAGTAATCAGTTCACCAGCTGCTAAAAAACTTCCTTTTAATGTCTAGGGAGATTCAGAAAATTGGATAGTGTACTAATATTTTGAAGCATTAAAAAGAGCAAAAAAAATATGTGTATATATATATATAGTTGTTTGGAGAAATATCACTGACTGATTAACAACAGGAAATAAGCTGGATCTATCAAACTACAATGTCAAAAATTTTGCCATCAGATTACATGGTATTTCTTCAACAATGGCTCTTTCCACGCAAAGTGCTTTAGGGTTTTAGACCAGTGCTTTATTTATTATCTTTTACAAATTACAGTGTGTCATGTTAAATATTGAGTTTATTTTTTGTAAACACTGCAATTGTAGGGCTTTTCAGTTCACTTCCAAAGAGTATGCAAAGATGATATGGGAGGATTGTCTGCACACTCTACATTTATAATCACATAGATCTGGGACAACAACTACTTGCAAATCACTCTTTATTTGATTGCCAAGTCTTAAAAAAATTGGCCTTATTGTAGTCAAAAACTCTGTTAAGTTCATGGAAAAGAAAATAACTGTTTAATCTTCATGGGTTTATGATGATCATAATATGGACCATTAAGGGGTTAAGGAATGAAGCAGCAAGTTAAAAGGGCGTATTTAAAGTTTTGCAGTTTGAATCTATAATACTTTGAAAGTGTTTACTTTACCTTGCCACAGCTTCTTTTAATACATGTTCTCAGTGAGCCTATTCTGGAATTATCAAATGCAAGATAGAAAACATCCCTTTTTCAGAAACTATTTTGCAATAGACTACATTTACTGTGAAAACATTTACACTTAACCACTCCAATAGAGAGACACAAATTTACCTAAGACATACTTGTTTAAGACAAAACAGAGAAAACCCCTTGAGGAAATAGGGAGACCTTTTTAGACACTAGTCTGCATAGAGGGTGACCTGGCAGCTGATCTATGTCCTATGCTTCTAGATCATCTAGTACTCATCCTCACTGACTGACTGACTGACTCATCACTAATTCTCCAACTTCCCGTGTGGAAGGCTGAAATTTGGCAGGCTCATTCCATACAGCTTTACTTACAAAAGTTAGGCAGGTTTCATTTCAAAATTCTACGTGTAATGGTCATAACTGGAACCTCTTTTTTGTCCTTATACTGTAATAGAGTGCACCTCGATGGCCGTGGGAGGCTGACTTGTGTATCGCATCATCACGCCACCCACGTAATCACGTGAACCTGACTGTGAACAAAGTACGTACAAAACAAGGAAGAGCCCCAAAGAGCGCTGAAGAAAACATTCATTACACAATTCAGAAGGCAGCAAAAACAATAAGAAGCCGAGCGAGTGACACATACAAGCATATTCATAAGGTGCAGCTACAACCGTAAGTTAAATTAAGTTTATAGAAACGCTCCCGCTACCGTTTGGCAATACCATATTCGCGACATACAAGTTTAATGAGAAGACACGAGGGCACCTGTGTAAACCTAAAGTTTAAATTAAGTTCATAGACCTACAAAAGGGTTGCCATTGATTTGAGGCAAGATTGCTTTTCTCCTGTACAACTATATGTTGCATTCTTAACAGTAAGCTTGCACAGCTTGGTCATATTACAACCGGAGTGCTGAACTGAAAACGTGGTATACAAACAGAACTAAACAATCGTAAAAAAAGAAAAAAAAAAACAGCGGTGAACCCGTGGATTAAATAAAAAGCAAGGAAAAAGGAAGACCTTATATGGCGTTCGTTTATAAAACAGCGAAAAGCAGTGTTGAGGCTGCTTCACAAAAAAACAGGCAGAGCGCCTTATATGAGCAGGCAGTAAGCTAAAGAAGGGAATCAATTAAATAACTATAATCGTAATAAACGAACAAAAAAATAGCAGGAGAATCCGCGGACTACATAAAGGCAAATGGGTACTTGAACAGAACAGTGAGTCTCAAATAGCTACACAATAACTATTAACAATCATTATAAACGAACAATAAAAGAATACAGAACCGCTAAGCTAGGAGAAAAGGACAGCCTTATATGGCATTTGTTATAAAAACAGCGGAGAGGCTGTGTAAAGGCAGCTTAACAAAAAAACAGATCCTTAACCAAATTGTTATTGGTATATTTTCCCTCAATTTAAAAAGGGTTTTCTTTTCTTCTTAATAAAAATTTAAAAGCAGTACTTCACCGCTGCGAAGCGCGGGGATTTGGATATATATATATAGATATAGATAGTAGATATAGTATATATAGATAGATATATATATAGATAGATATATAGATAGATATATATAGATAGATATAGATATATAGATATGTATGTATATATATATATGTGAATGTATGAATGTATATATTGTAGTGTCTATATATATATATATAAATATTATATATATTATGTAGATATTTGTATATATATGTGTATATATATATGTAGATATGGTAATATATATATATATGAGTTATATATATATATTTAGATTATGTATATATATGTAGATATGTATATATATGTATATATGTAAATAGTGTATATGTATAAATATATGTGTCTGTATGTGTATTATATATATATATATGTGTGTATGTATGTATGTATATGTGTATATATATATATATGTATGTGTATTGTATGTAATGTGTATATGTATATATGTATGTGTGTGTGTATGTATGTGTGTATATGTATGTGTATATATATGTTGATATGTGTATATATATATATACAGTGATCCCTCGCTATATCGCAGCTTCGCCTTTCGCGGCTTCACTCTATCGCGGGATTTTATATGTAAGCATATTTAAAATATATATCACTGGATTTTTTGCTGGTTCGCGGATTTCTGAGGACAATGGGTCTTTTAATTTCTGGGTACATGCTTCCTCAGTTGGTTTTGCCCAGTTGATTTCATACAAGGGACGCTATTGGCAGATGGCTGAGAAGCTACCCAGCTTACTTTTCTCTTTCTCTCTCTTGCGCTTTCTCTGATCCTGACGTAGGGGGTGTGAGCAGGGGGGGCTGTTCGCACACCTAGACGATACGGACGCTCGTCTAAAAATGCTGAAAGATTATCTTCACATTTGCTACCTTCTGTGCAGCTGCTTAGTGAAGCGACATGCTGCACAGTGCTTCGCATACTTAAAAGCTCGAAGGGCCACGTATTGATTTTTGCATGTTTGTTTTTCTCTGTCTCTCTCTATCTCTCTCTCTCTCTCCCTGCTCCTGACGAGGGGGGTGTGAGCTGCCGCCTTCAACAGCTTTGTGCCACGGTGCTTCGCATACTTAAAAGCCAAAGAGCCCTATTGATTTGTTTGCTAGAGATTGTTTTCTCTATCTATGTGACATTCTGTGCTCCTGACACGCACTCCTTTGAAGAGGAAGATATGTTTGCATTCTTTTAATTGTGAGACAGAACTGTCATCTCTGTCTTGTCATGAGCACAGTTTAAACTTTGAAAAAGAGACAAATGTTTGTTTGCAGTGTTTGAATAACGTTCCTGTCTTTCTACAACACCTCCTGTGTTTTCTGCGCAAATCTGTGACCCAAGCATGACAATATAAAAATAACATATAAACATATGGTTTCCTACTTCGCGGATTTTCTTATTTCGCGGGTGGCTCTGGAACGCAACCCCACGATGGAAGAGGGATTACTGTATGTATATACAGTATATGTGGATGTGTATATGTATATATATATATCTATATATGTATATATATGTATATATATGTTTTCATAACCTCTTTAACACACTACTTCTCCGCTGCAAAGCATGGGTATTTTGCTAGTCTAACTATATATGTATTTATGCACAGTAGATTTTAGACACAGGAGAGGAATAATTGTTATGAGAATCTACGTTTAGAGATAACCAAAAACTAAATTTTCTCTGCTTGTACCTGAATATGATATGTACTCTGCCTTTAATTTTCCCAAAGGATCTAACAGGAAGATCAAGGTAATAGATTACAATTCCTTAAACATGGACGTTTCTAATATGTCTCACAATAAGCTCTCCAAAAATTTTAAGGAGCACGCTAAGAGATACTAGGTGAAAGAATCACTAAAGGTACAATAAACAGGAAAGTTAAGCATCACGTTCTACTTTTAATACCGGCAGAGTGAATCAAATGTAGCAAAACATTTGTATGCCCATGTTGATAGTTTGCTTATTAGTTTTTGTTTATTTTGACTATATTGTAAATACTACTAAACAGAGAATAATGAAAATCATTACTTAAACTTTTGCATTTCTGGAAAAGAAGGTTTTATATAGTACATTGAAAAAAAATTGTTAAGAGTACAAGTGATTTGCAAGTGTGTGTGTTGGGGTGTGGGTGTGTGTGTGATTATGCCCTGTGATGGACTGGCACCCCCAACAGGATTCATTCCTGCCTTGTGCCCAAGTCCAAAATACGCCTTCAGCTCTCTGCAAGCAAACATTGGATTAAATGTTTCAAAAACAGATAGATAGATGCTGAAATGGCTTACAACAGCTAATTGTCGAGTATCTAACAAATGTATTTTGAAATTCTGTAGCTCAATAAAAAAAAATATCTTATTACAAAATTAAACAAAGATATAAAAGAAATCTATCTTTCTACCCTGCAAATCCTATGGCAAGGAGCCTACTCTCAACAGCACATACAGTAACCAACTTTGAACAGGACATGAGCCTGTGAGATTAGTAATCAAGCAGACTGATACTAATCACACTTTGGAACATATCACAAGTAAATACAACAGGAAAAATAAAATTAGACTCTTTGAATTGTCTTATTTTTAATAAAACAAATAGGAAAAATAAATGACTTGACATTTTAATAAAATCACTTGCAATTTTTACTTTTTTTTTTTTTTTTTTTTTTACAATTTTTAGAGTAGGATGGAGACTCTCTGGAAAATCCACAACCAGTGCATTTCCCAGACAGACCTTAATGCAGTAATGCTTTCTATGCAGTCTGAAACTGGGAAACTATACTTTTCTATTACAAAACCTGTAAGAACAAATAAACTCTAATGAGATATTCAAAAATATAAAGTTAATGTTTAAGTTCTGCATATTTTACATAGAACACACATTTAAAAGGGTGGAACAGTGGTAGCATAGCTGCCTTGCAGTAATGAAACCTGGGTTCACATCCTGGGTTCTCCCTGCGTGAATTCTGCATATGGCCCCCTTGTCTACGTGAATTTCTTCCCACTGTCTACTGAGACGCAGGTTAGGTGAACTGCCAATGCTAAACTAGCCCTAATAAGCCCAGATATCAAATTTGTTTCAGTATCCAATATTTTTTTTCCTGCCTAGTCATGAAGTTCACAGTGTTACATTTTGCTTAATTCTGTTCAGAATGAAATGCTGGTTAATTGCTTTATTTTTGTCCAGTAAAAGCAAAAATGGTATTATCTTATAAGATATATTCATTGGGGGATGTAATTTAAAAAATCTTTCTTATTGCTCACTAGGCACAAATGCAAAATCAGGATGCCTTATGCTTTGTGTACAACTATGAATTGTACAGTTGTGTCAGTCAGCCAACCATGGTATGGTAAATGCTTAAAAATGAGTGTTTCACCTTTATTTCTTCTCATAAAAGTTTAAATGGTGACAAGTAAGTAAAGTGATTCCAGAAATACAGTCACTTAATGAAAATAATACATATGCCATGAATAATTTGCCTAGTAAAAACTACATAACACAACTAAATTCCTTTTGAGTTCAATTAAATTGACCAAAAAAAAAAAACATATAACACTGGCCTCCCAGTTAAGGTGTATTCTTCTAAGATGCAGTGCCTGGTACTGCCACCAGGTGGCAGCATCATGTGTGGGCTTCTGCTTTTAGTGTGATCCTGATTTAAATCAGAAATCAACATATAAAAGATGCTGAACTTGGAGTAGGAAGAACTGGAATGATAGCTTACTGATAAAATAAAGTGTGGTGAAGATATTATGGAATTTGTAACTAGGGGGTACTGATTGCCTTTTTGTGGGTGGACAGAAAAAAAGTTACACACCATTTGATAAATGGAATAGGCTGCGCGTTTTATAAGTATGGCCTAGTTTGCCTACAGGGTTGATTTTTTTAAGTATTGTAAATTGATTTTCACATTGTTACTATACATACTTGTCCTGTTGTACCACATTACTCTAAAAAGTATAAGGAAATTTACTTTACTTTTACAGTAGTCTGCATCTTACTTTGGAATGGTGTAATGTCTGTTTCTTCTGAACTTGTGACTGAACATATAAACAGAATGTGAGCATACATGTGTACATTTTCAAAAACAGTCCATAAAAATTACATAAAATTTTACTTATCACAAGCTAAAAAGCTTTAAGTGATCTATAAACAGTAGGAATGTAGCTGAAATCCAGTTTAAAGGCTGCTAAAGAAACTTTTAACAAATATGATAATTTTCAGAGGTAAAATTACATTTTCATTCATTTCACAAACTAAAAGTAAATGAATCACTAGGACGTTTTAATGTTACATTTCAATGTGGGCCCTAAGAATAAATTTAATAATAGCAAAATGTATTTGTTAAAATATTTTTTTGATATGTTTTTCAAAAATTGTAACTGACAATTGTGTTGGTTGTTGTTTTTCTGGTGTGTGTCTGAAGTGCAATGTGTATATTTTAAAAAGTGGAACACATAATACTAATAACTAATAATAATAATTTTTATTTAATATAGCACCTTTCCCAGTGGCTTACAGTAAAATACATACAGTGAAAGACATGTAAAGGGGAGACTGCTTACTTGTAGCTTCCAAAATATAAATGTAAGACATAAATGAAAGACTTAATTTTAGAATGCCATTGTTACTTTTACAAATTGTATATAAAAACTGTACATGTCCAAAAAACAACTGATTTTGAATTATTGTTTGAGGATTTCAAATTTTAGCATACTATAAACACCACCTGTGTGTCAAGATCACAACTTACTTATTTATAATTTTACTTATTTATAAGATACGTAGTTTACCTGTGACTGCTTTCAACAGATTTAAAAATGTTTAAGCTTTAAAATTTGGAGTTAACTGATAATTTTTTATAAGAATAACACGAATCACAAGCAAATGTAAATTCTCCAATATGCTCTTTGATGCCCTCTTTTAGAAAATATTACAAAGGACTGTGAAACCTGATAACAGATATCGTAAATTTATAGAACTCAGAGAGGAATTCAATACTTAGTCTAACCATCGATCTATCCATCCTATTTTCTCAACCATCTTTATCCAAAGCAGTAATTGTGGACAGGCAAATTTGGTAAAAAGTGTGAGTCTGTGCATGAGTTTGCCCTGCCATACAATTACCATGCCATTCAAGGCTGATTCTCAATGTGTACCTGGTTGCTCCAGGAAGCAAATAATGGAATATTTATAAATTCAGATGAAAATATTTCGATAAGGAGTAAACCATAATTAATATCTTTAAATTACAATGAAACTACAAGTATAATGCAGAACTAATTGATATTCACAGTTGCAGCATAATACAAGCACTGGGTCTACATTACCTCACTGAAAAATATTTTCTGAAATCATTGATTCCGTGAACAATATTCAAGGGTATTCTTAACAATGGCTTGTGCTAAATACATTACAATAAAATGATAAAATAATATATTTTATTTTGTTTGTTTATTATAAAAATAATATTTTTCTCATTTATATGGGTATTCTGCACCTACAAAATTAAAATAGTTAAAAAAAACATACAAGTTTTGCAGGTATTTTAGAATATTGATTGTATTACTGTGGGTATTCATAGCTGTTTTGGCCAATTACTGATGTTTTAGTACAACAGTGGCAGCTGCATTTCTAGGAGGCAATATTAATGTACAACAAAACATTATTGTAACAAAGATAGATAGATAGATAGATAGATAGATAGATAGATAGATAGATAGATAGATAGATAGATAGATAGATAGATAGATAGATAGATAGATAGATAGATAGATAGATAGATAGATAGATAGATAGATAGATAGATTGATGCCTTTCTACAGCCTGGTCCAGCTTTCCTCATTTAATGGCCAATCTCCTGATATCTCCTCCATGCTCTTGAGATTGTGCTTGGAGACAGAGCAAACCTTGCGACAGCACGTATGGATGTGCAGTCCTGGAGAACCTGTGAAACCTGTGTAGCCTCATTCTACCAGTTGTGACAAAAGACACTAGCAAAACGCAACACTAAAGAAAAATCAGTCAGAATGGATAAAGAGAGAGAGAGAGCAATGGTCTGTGGCCACCACCTGTAACACCATTCACTTTTTGGGGGTTGTCTTTGTGTTGCCTTTCCAGCGCATCTGTTTTCACTTTCATTTGCATCAAAGCAGGTGAAGTTGATTCACAATTGCTTACGCTTTCTAACTGGACAGAGTTATATCCCTGAAGCTTAACTGACTTGGTATTAGACTGTGATGATTAGGTGTTCCCTAAACACAAACAAACACATATAACATATATGTATATATAATATGTGGGCAAAAAGTAGGTTTAAAGTTGTTCATATGGAAAAAGACATGCAGGTTATGATTGCTACAGTAAAGAACACTTTAGTAATAATAAAAAATAATACAATAATAAATAAATAATAATGCAAGCATAAACTCTTGTGTTTCACGTAGTCACAACTGTAAACCTACTTTTGCCCACCCGTGTATATAGTGTATACAGTATACATATACACGCACATACACACACACAGGCACATACACACACTGTTTGGCTTATGTTATAATATAAGGGAACAAGAGCACTGTCAAAACAATTTCTTTTTCTATTATGATTCTAAACCCTTCAGCCAAAATCAATGGCCATCTAATTGTGCTTCAGAAACAACAAATCTACTTAAACTTCCAGTCACTGGTAGAGACTGACAGGTTGTTTGCTTATCAGACTAATGTTGTTTGAAATGAATCTCCTTAAGTGCGGTGACTTGTATATCAATATCAATT
>NW_026261705.1:12500-15000 GCF_900747795.2 Erpetoichthys calabaricus | reverse complement strand
AAAGACACTGAACAATTAACGTCATTTACCTTCGTTCCCGCGTTTGACTCGTGCTGTAAATCTCTTCCTTGTTTTCAGTTCACGTGATTACGTAGGAGGCGTAAAACGTGATAATGCGATACGTGACTCCGCCTCCTCCATTAGAGTACAGTAATCCCTCGCTATATCGCGCTTCGCCTTTCACGGCTTCACTCCATCGCGGATTTTATATGCAAGCATATTTAAATATATATCGCGGATTTTTTGCTGGTTCGCGGATTTCTGCGGACAATGGGTCTTTTAATTTCTGGTACATGCTTCCTCAGTTGGTTTGCCCAGTTGATTTCATACAAGGGACGCTATTGGCGGATGGCTGAGAAGGTACCCAACTTACTTTTCTCTCTCTCTCTTGCGCTGACACTCTCTGATCCTGACGTAGGGGGTGTGAGCAGGGGGGGCTGTTCGCACACCTAGACTATACGGATGCTCGTCTAAAAATGCTGAAAGATTATCTTCACGTTGCTACCTTCTGTGTGCAGCTGATTCGTGAAGCGACATGCTGCAAGGTGCTTCGCATACTTAAAAGCTCAAAGGGCACGTATTGATTTTTCTCTGTCTCTCTCTCTCTCTCACTCCCTGCTCCTGACGGAGGGGGTGTGAGCTGCCGCCTTCAACAGCTTTGTGCCGCGGTGCTTCGCATACTTAAAAGCCAAACAGCCCTATTGATTTGTTTGCTTCACTCCTTTGAAGAGGAAGATATGTTTGCATTCTTTTAATTGTGAGACGGAACTGTCATCTCTGTCTTGTCATGGAGCACAATTTAAACTTTTGAAAAAGAGACAAATGTTTGTTTGTAGTGTTTGAATAACGTTCTTGTCTCTCTACAACCTCCTGTGTTTCTGCGCAAATCTGTGACCCAAGCATGACAATATAAAAATAACCATATAAACATATGGTTTCTACTTCGCGGATTTTCTTATTTCGCGGGTGGCTCTGGAACGCAACCCCCGCGATGGAGGAGGGATTACTGTATATGGACAAAAAACAGGTTCCAGTTATGACCATTACGCGTAGAATTTCGAAATGAACCCTGCCTAACTTTTGTAAGTAAGCTGTCAGGAATGAGCCTGCCAAATTTCAGCCTTCTACCTACACGGGAAGTTGGAGAATTAGTGATGAGTGAGTGAGGGCTTTGCCTTTTATTAGTATAGATATATACACATATACATATATATATATATACATATATATATTATTAGTATAGATATGTATATATATGTATATATACAGTATGTATATATGAATTAGGGCGAAACACGTGTCGTGTACTCTTTGCATTATTTGACAGTAAACTATTTCAACCATTCTATGATCTGCTTCTCGCAACTGAAATGAGGGCACCGTGGCGGATGTAAGCGGACTTGCTGACCAACCACAAGCGTTACCTGGTAGGTAGCCACCCATACAATCAGATTGTGACACAGACTACGAATACAATGAATATATATATATATATATATATATATGTATATATATATGTGTATATTTACATTTACATCATTTAGCAGACGCTCTTATCCAGAGCGACTTACAACAGTGCTTAGTAGTCTACGACTGTTCTTCAGTCTTTAAGGCTTGGATTAAATCTACTGTCATTAAACAAGTTACCGCTGACCAAGTTGTATACAAAACCCTGCTAGAAGAAAATAGTAAGTTAGTACAAAATTTTTTTTTTTTTTTTTTGAGAAAAAGGGTAGAAAAAAAAGTATGGGGACTTTAGTCCAAGTGCTGTTGAAAGAAGTGTGTCTTCAGGCGACGTTTGAAGACAGTGAGGGTCTCCGCTGTTCGTACAGCAAGAGGAAGTTCGTTCCACCACTGAGGAGCCAACACTGCAAAGAGTCTTGATGCATGTCCTCCTCTTCTTTTAAGTAAGGGTGGTTCGAGACGTGCAGAGCTTGATGTTCTGAGACAGCGAGAAGTGACACGCTGCTTAACCAGTGCTGATATGTAAGGTGGTGCAGCTCCAGTTTTGGCCTTAAAGGCAAGTGTTAGGGTTTTGAACCTGATGCGGGCAGCCACAGGGAGCCAGTGCAGGTTCCGCAGCAGAGGTGTAGTGTGCGAGAATTTGGGAATATCAAAAACGAGTCTTGCAGCTGCATTCTGGATCAGTTGAAGTGGTCGTGTTGCCTTTAGTGAAAGTCCAGACATCAGAGAGTTGCAGTAGTCCAGCTTAGAGATGACCAAGGTCTGGATGAGAAGCTGAGTAGCCTCTGTAGTGAGAAAGGGGCGGATTCTCCTAATGTTGTAAAGGAGATATCTGCAGGACCTGGAGAGGTTGCTGATGTGTGGAGAGAAAGACAATTCTTCGTCTAGAGTGACACCAAGACTTCTTGCCGTTTTTGAGGGGACGATAACCGAGTTGTCAAGAGAGATTGCAAGGTCAAGATTCGGAGATGAGTTGCCTTTGATATACAAGAGTTCAGTCTTGCTGGGATTCAACTTGAGGTGGTGGGAAGTCATC
>NW_026261704.1:0-17740 GCF_900747795.2 Erpetoichthys calabaricus | reverse complement strand
TGACGCAGAAGATTGCTTGTGTTGGAAAATCTTTTGCCACATTCAGGACAGCAATAGGGCTTCTCACCAGTGTGAACTCTTAAATGCCTCAGATGATTATTGCTACCTGTAAATCGTTTGCCACATTCAAAACAGGAAAATGGCTGTTCTCCTGTGTGCAATCTCATGTGTTGCTGAAGATGGCTTGTTTGTTTGAACCGTTTGCCACATTCAGAACAGGAAAATGGCTGTTCTCCTGTGTGCACTCTCATGTGTGTCTGAAGATGGCCTGCTTGTGAGAACCGTTTGCCACATTCAGAACACAAAAATGGCTGTTCTCCTGTGTGCACTCTCATGTGTTTCTGAAGATTGCTTGATTCTGAGAACCGTTTGCCACACTCAGAACAACAATATGGTTTCTCTCCAGTGTGAATTCTTTTGTGTTTGAAAAGACTGCTCCTGTCAAATAAATGTTTACCACATGTTGGACAACGACATAAACCCTGTCCTCCATGACCAATCATGTGTGTCTGACGGTGGCTCACTTGTGAGAATCGTTTGCCACGTTTAGACAAATATGGTTTCTCTACAATGGGAGTTGTGGTATGGCAGGGTTTTGAGGAGTTCTTAACACATTCAGAACGGTGGTGTGGCTCCTTCCCTGTATTATCTTCTCTACGTTTCTTAGGCATATGACTATCTGAGAATTGTTTCCCACCTTCAGGACAGTGATATGGCTTCTTACTCCCATGAATCCCTCCATTATCCTTAGAATTCAATTTGTATTTAAATGTTCTCACACACTGTTGGCGGATTGGATTTAGATTGTACACTCCTTGAGATTTGATGGCATCGATCCTTGTTAGCTTCACAATGGGCTGAAATCTAGGGTGCTGAGATGCCGTTACCAAGGTCTTTGTTGCAGATGCCAGTTTCTTCCTATTCTTATCAGGTTGTTTAATTTGTGTACGACCCTGAAGAGTGGAGAAGTTGTCATTCTCTTGAAAATCTACAGAAATAAAAATAAGAGTTAAAAAAGTTTTAAATGACCAATATTTAAAATAAAATAGCAGTACAATAGATTATTCAGTGTTTAACAGCATATGCCTTTTGCAACCCACTTTACAAAAGTATGTTAATGGAGTTAACACTTCAACAATCCCAACGTTTGCAGACTGAATTAACAAACGCATGAAGCCATATTAGGATGCAGTTACCATGGACCAGGAACAAGCTATGAGCAACTATCATTAATGGCTTGGTGATGGCTTGAAAAAGAAAGAACAACTGGGGCAGCAAGGGTGGCCAACATAACCTGCAGATCTTTTAGAGAAGACCCCATATAGAAATGTCAAGGATGATAAAGCCAGTACATCTACATGCACAGTGACAATGACATTGCCAAGGACTCATTACGTCAGTTATGGTCCCTATGACCACTCCACCTTGTTTGGATAACTGTGCTAATTGAGGAGCTAATTTATTGGAATAAGTGTGAACTCCTGCCCTGGGCGATTAAAATTAGACAGTAAGCCACATAGCATATTTACATACTTCTTTCGGCTGCTCTCGTTAGGGGATGCTACAATGGATCATCATCTTCCATATCTTTCGGTCCTCTGCATCTTGTTCTGTTACCCCCATCACCTGCATGTCCTCTCTCACCACATTCATAAACCTTCTCTTAGGCCTTCCTCTTCTCCTCTTGCCTATCAGCTCTATCCTTAGCATCCTTCTCCCAATTTTACCCAGCATCGCACCTCTGCACATGTCCAAACCAACGCAATCTCACCTCTCTGACTATGTCTCCCAACCGTCCAACTTGAGCTGACCCTCTAATGTCCTCATTTCTAATCCTGTCCATCCTCGTAACACCCAATGTAAATCTTAGCATCTTTAACTCTGCTACCTCCCGCTCTGTCTGTATACAAGCCAGACAGGTTCCCCAGTTAATGTCAGAGATTCAAGCCTCTCTAACATAAATTATTGATGGTAAATTTCTACCTTCTTGTTTTTCATCCATAACCTAACCTTTTTTAAAATCACATTTCTGCTATCTTAACACAGTCCTTTGTCATAAATTGGGTCTTTCATCTTACTAAACACAAAAAGGCCATTTTGCGGCAGGTTATCAATAGAAGAGAGTTTGAAGTGGGGTATGTTTATTTGTTTAAAACGCTATATACTTTTCCCTTTCCTATAACAAAAATGAGGTAGGGTTGTCCCTTTGATGTTCAGCAAAAAAGAAGCATTTGAAGAACTATTCAGAATATTTTCTTATGTATTACGATATTGGAAGACCTCTCACATTTAATGACTCATTTGTGCTGATTGCTGATTGGAGGCTGGCATATACAGTGCAATTTTATGGGCACAAGAAAGGTTGGAGGTCTTCAGAGCAAGACACACGCAACTAGGTGCAGTTTTACACTGTGAAGAAGGAGATTTCACTGTATCTCTGTTTTTCCAGCATGTCGACATTAGCTAACTTCATTATTGGCTTTTGCAGATTAGGCCAGTGAACTACGTTACTTGCAAAATTAGCTGGGAAGACCTCCTAAAACATTAAGAACTTAAATGCTAATTTTTTTGACAAGTTAAAAAAACATTTGGTGCCTGTAAGCCACTTAGTTTGTGTTTCAACTCCTTTTTAATCTTTAAAGTTTAGTTTTAAATTTTCCTGTAGTCTTTTCAGTTGTAACTTATCTATATATATATATATATATATATATATATATATATATATGAAGGAGAGTTGAGATCCGTGTGGCTGTGTTTGTGGAGGGACGGAGAGTTAAGGCGGGTGTTGGAGTCACGTGATCATCTCCTCTCCCATTCACCGCATTTCATTCACTTCATTTTGCTCCGAGCTGAGCTCCGCAGCTGACGCGGTTAGTCCTTTCTCATTTACTGTTTAGTAGACACGGTACTTACTGAATTGTATTTTTTCCTTTAGTGTTTCTTAGTATTTAGTAGATGCGGTGTGCCGGTGTTCCCGGCAGTGTTGCGGTTTAGTGTTACTTTGTACTTTAGTGTTTAATAATAAATAATAATAATTCATTACATTTATATAGCGCTTTTCTCAGTACTCAAAGCGCTAAAATAGTGAGTGATACTTAGCTGATAGCAGTGTAGAAGCAGCACAGCACAACACAGCCAGTAGGACAGGCGGGTGTGGTAGCGTAGGTGAGCGGCGATAGCAAGCAGCAGGAGGAGGAAGCAGGATTTGGATGTTCCAATACACAGCCATAAACAGTAACGCTTGGTAATTTCAGGCATGATCGCCCCGAAGTACATGTCAAGCTCTGAATTTATTGCAGAACGACAGACACTGGGATGTATACATTAATGACGTGTGAAACACGTCACATCCAAATCAAATTTGTGCATTGTTTGCAATCATACTGACCGCCTGCTCACCTTCATCTCCAACACAGTTATGGGAGAAATATAAATCGCATATGGCTGAAGATATTTTCTGTCGAATACGCAAGTAAAATTCAAATATAAACATGGATTTCACAGCACAAATCTACAACTAAGCGGTGATAATGATTGAAGATTTGTGCTTAGAAATCGGGAACAAAGTTCTCAATCAATTGGGAATGCCATCACCGAATCAATCTGCTCCTGCTTCGTTCGATGTAGAATTGCATCGTGAACAAAATTACAACACGGGTGATCTTTTGTCGTATGTGTAATCAAATATTCCTAAGCTAACGCTTCAGCAAAAAGGCATTTACGACCAAATAATGCAAACTGTCAATAATGGGGTTGGAGAAATTTGGAAATTGGGAACGGAAAGGTGCCGGTTGATCTGACCTCAGGACGAATTTCATTGCCTCATAACTTCTGCAATTTAGTGATGTCAATTTAGTGATGTCAAAAGAAGAATTGGTTGAAAAAGTGTTTGAAAAAATATTTTTAAATATTTCCCAATATTCAAACCAATTATAAGAATCACGATTGTGTGAACAAGCTATTCTCGCGGCCAAAAACAAAGACGTCTACGAAGTTAACAATATTATTCAGTCTAACATTATGCACAGACAATGGAACAACAAAAAATATTGTATACTCACAAGTATTGTGAAATTAAACATATTAGAAACGTGCGCTTTCAGACTGAGCCACAGCAACGCGTGGCCGGGTATACAGCTATGTATATATATATATATATATATATATATATATATATATACACACATACACACACATATACAGTATACATACACATCTATACTAATAAAAGGCAAAGCCCTCACTGACTCACTCATCACTAACTCTCCAACTTCCCGTGTAGGTAGAAGGCTGAAATTTGGCAGGCTCATTCCTTACAGCTTACTTACAAAAGTTAAGCAGGTTTCATTTTGAAATTCTACACGTAACGGTCATAATGGTCGACAAAGTCCACCATGTTAAACTTTCTAATTTATGGCCCCATCGTCACGAAATTTGGTATGCGGGTTCCCAGCGCTAACTGAATCCTACTTACGTACATATATACGTCCATAGCCTGCAGCTCGGTCCACACTCTGAATCCTCCAGGCACTCCTGAGCATAATCTAATTTTGAAGGTTTGGGCACCAATAATGTTACTGAGAAACTTACAGCCACTGAAACTTTGTAATGGCACGAAACTTCAGGTCACATGCCTGCAAAAGAACCTAATTGAGGCAACTATTTTTACTGGTGGTGGCTCAGGGGAGAGAGTTTTTATTCCTCGCATCCTCGTTATACTCTCTGATCTCCCATTTCAATTCAAACGCCTCCAATTTCCAGTAAGGCTCTGCTTCACAATAACAATTAATAAGTCTCAGGGACAGACCCTACAAAAGGTTGGCATTGATTTGAGGCAAGATTGTTTTTCACATGGCCAATTATACGTTGCATGCTCATATTACAACCGGGGGGGGGGGGGCGAATTGACAACGTGGCATACAAAGAGATCCTTAACAAATAATTATTGGTACATTTTCCCTCAGTTTATTATTTAAAATGTTAAAGCAGTACTTCGCCGCTGCGAACCGCTTTTTGCTAGTTGGTAATATAATGACAGAGGTTGAGTCTGCCCAAAATACCTTCTTTCATGCTTTGTGTGTGTGTATGTTCCTATTAGCATTTAAAAGCAAATATTGGGACTGTCATCTGACCACAGAGTTTAAAGATACTTCAGCCAAATTTTTGTTGGAAAAGTATGCATGAAGATGTTTTGGATTATACAAGCTACAGGTCGGACAGCTCCGGTACCATTACGTTCATGGGAGCAGTAAACAATGGACTTTATTACTGATATGCCTTCCTCCAAGGGTTTTAATACAATTTTTGTGGAGGCAGATTGAGTTTTGAAATGTGTGCATCTTATTCCCTTCTACTAAACACCTGGCAGGTGTCTTTCTATAGGGTGGTCCAGATCTAATTATGCAATTTTCGTAACTCTATAACTTTAAGTTTAATACATAGAAAATTATCTGAAAAATCCCGGACCATCGAGAAGTGTGCGAACTGACAACATGAAGAATCGTCTGTACGGTGAACTGGAATCGTCCCTGCATAAATCAAAGTCACCCAGATGATCTGGATCTGATTAATTAGATCTGGACCTCCCTGTAGAAAAGACTGATAGTATCTATGGTTTTCTGTGTCAAGATGTATCAGACTGTGGTCTTCCATTTATTTCTCGCTTCTAGAAACTATTCTGTCAGAGATTTGTTTGTTCTACAAAACTTTAAATGTTTGGTTATCAGCCAGAAGCTAATGGGCAAATGTAAAGAATTAACAGAGGCCTACAGAAACACTTGTGCTGTTTTATTGGTCCTAATCAAGATGACTGCGTTGATTTTCTACCCATTGCTGACTCTGCTAGAAATGTACCAGTTCACTCTGCTCCTACAATGTCACCATTTGAGTGCCTGTATGGTTGTCATTCTAGATTCATTGAGTCACCTTCATCTCCACTTTTCCATCTGTTTTTAAATAATTACATATTTAACAGTTTTGTAAAAAGTTGAATTTGGCTCAAAAATGTTTTGAAAAGCTCTTAGCCAAATGATTTTCCGATTGCAAATGTAAGGCCACTCCTATCGTTAAAGTTGGGCAAAAGGTACGGCTAGAGACCCAAGACATCGGTCTACATAGTGACCCGTTTTAAACTGATACAGCACCAGAATAGTATTTATTTTGAGAAGATTATGCTTTTAATTCTGATATTTTCCTTCACTCCATGTAGTTTTTTGATGGACTCATTCATGGTTTTTTTGTGGATGGACTGTTCGTCTAAATCAATTGTTTTGAATTTTCACAGTTTGCCTTAGCTATTTAAAAAAAAAAAAAAAAAAAAAAAAAAAGTAATAATTCCTAACACTAAACACCTTTACTGGGTGGCATACAGTCATGTAGGCTGTACTAACTGAACTGTCTTCCTATAGTTAAAATTTGTCTTTTCATTATTTGTCGAGTTCTGATATCACCTACACCCTATTCTGAGTTTAGGCCATGTTCTGTACTATAACACCACCCCAATCACTGTATTTTTGTTATTTTGATAAGTCATTTCACCCTTCCGTCAATCACATAATTTGTGGACATTTTGTGGCTGCTGACATGGCTTAGCTCCATCACATGATGTTATATTGCCTCCTTATTTAAGATGGTGGCATGGTGTCCTCACTCTCCTAGCTTTGTCATAATTGGCCGTGTTCTTCATATTTAATTTTCATTGACAGATACTATTCTGTTCCATTTATGTTATTCAGTTTGAAATGGCTTTGTTTTCCTGTCTGTTTTAACTCATTATGTGATTAATCATTTGTAAAATTTTTCATTAGATCATACCTGTGAATTTATTAGAGCCACCACTCAGTGAACAGGATTACAAAATAAAAATTACCAGAACTGAATCAACCTTTTTTTTTCTAATGCTCTAAAATGGATGAGAATTTCAAAAAGATTAAGTACTGTACCAACTTGTATTTTCAAAAACTTTAAAAATAAAAAAGCCACCACATCACAAAGATCAGCCCCTGTTCATATGGGGCAACAGAATTGACAGTAAACATGAAATGGCTAAAAGCATCAAAATCCTTTAAAACTAATTTCATAGAATGTTTCACACGTTTTAGATGAAATCCTGCATTAATTAACAATTTTCTTTTTTCAACTCAGTAGAGTTCAGTGAACCAATTTTCTTCAAATTCACAAAGTCTTTGCAATTTCAGAATATATAATGATTAATTTGAACAGGACTGGTTTATCCATTCACAGGTTTTGCTCTCCACTGATGCACAGAGATTCTTACACACAGGCAGACATGAAACACTTTCATTCAGAGGGGTCTAAATTGTGCAAATTTATTGAACAGTCAAATGGGTGACATGTCTACTCCACAATACTACATGTGGAGAAAGTAAAAAGGCAATACATTATTGTTTGAAAGTGTTTCTTCAAAGAAAGCTAGAAACAGATTTTATTTTTCTTTGACTTCTCTTTAATTTGTCTAAAATCTATTAAAAGGTTTTCTTCATAATAGACATTAAGCTAATGATTATTATTAAAAAGAGATACAACCCAAACCATGGAAATTGTGAATTGAAAAAACTGCAAGAACAACTCAGCCAGGCCTCCTCATTCCAGTCCAAAGGATTAATTGTTTCTGTTCTTTATACTTTAAAAATGAAACCCGTATTTTTAAAAAAAGCCTTTGTTTCTAGGCAGAGTGAAAATGCAAGAAAGCACCCTTCAGGTAAATCATAACTGCCTTACTTTATTTTAGCACATACCTTCTCCAGTTTGATTTGGACACAATTTCTTCTCGGGCCTCACTGTGTTAGTCTTCAAGGATTCTGACGGCTTGTGGGCTTTACTGTCCTTCAAGTAGCAGCGTCTGCCCAAACTGGAGCCCAATCTGTTTAAGACTTCATCTGGGCCCATATATTGAGGATTACAGTCTTTCACCTTCATACGGTTTATAATTTTGCGGGGTCTCTGAATGTTAGTCCTACCCTTTCTTTTGTTCCTCTTTTCAGAGACATCCTCTTCACGTTGACATTCTTTCTGTAAACTCTTTTGGCCAGCTGGATACATTTTTGGCATCTTCTTCTTTTTCTCTGTATAGAACACAAGGTTTAATTAATTCAGAAGTGCAATACAAATGTAACACATTTAAGTCCCATTTTTCTATGTCCTCATCAGTTAAGAATGAAGCTAAGTCAAGTTATTCACCGAGACCACATGGGCAGAGTAAGTAATCAATCTTCATACCAGGTGACCAGATATGAAACAGTCTCAGGGAGTGTGTCATGCCTTTACGACACACCATTATGACTCGGCACCATCTGTTGATATTAGGGATGTTATGATATTAGAACTTTTGTATGTGATACACTAATATAACACAATTTTACAATGCTGGATACCCTTTGATACCACAGCAAACACAGAAATCCAATTCATCCCCTCCCATTAAAGAAGTACTGGTATTCATAAATCTCAAAATATAATGCAAGTCTTGAAATGTAATGTGGGGCAGAGATGGAGATCCCCAGTGCAATAGCACAAGGTAGGGTTTACAATCTTGGTGGGAGTTTCAGCACAGAGTTTATAAAGAATGATATATCATGAACTGTCTGATTTATCTTAGCATGTGCACATTTCTAATCATTCTCAGACAGTAGTTGAAAAACACTGCTTAAAATCCGAACTAAAAATTAAAATTCAAAACATTATTATACTGTTGAATTACTGAATTCCAAGATTATTCAGGATACTTTCATTTAAATAAAAACTCTTTAAGATTTTTTTCTAACAACATGGTTCTAAAGTCTAGTTAAGCACAGACCCATTCTGTTTGAATTGCAACACTTGCTATTGCAAGATTTAAATTTGCATAATTAGCTGGTTAAAAAAATATTACTAAAGAGCAATATTTAACAGAATAGTCAAATTAAATCAAAAAGTCAAATGTCACAAGTTTGTCTTGCTTTAATTTTCTAAATCTGCCCTTTCTTTTTACCAGCTTTGAAGCTTCCAGTGTGAAATCAAACTTGTCAGTTCAACATTTATCCTTTATTTCAGAACTGCTGTTATGCAGCATTTATTGAACTGTTTTAGATGTTTCTTACAAAAGTAATGACACCTTGTTATTGTTTGTGGTTGTGTAGAATCCAGAATTAGAAAATGACCTGTCGTCACACGTGTGACTACGGATCGCCTGCAGAGATTTGTTCAGGTGAGAAATACACTCCAGGATGAGAGGGAGTGCTGCTGCTAACTATCTCCTCTTCTTTATCTACAATGGAAAGAGACGCCCAGCCGAGGAGTCACCACACCCTCAGCTCTTATCTGGTTAGAAGAAGAAGGAGGCCATCTTGCACAGTTGTGTGTCAACAGTATTCACTACTTTGATTGAACATTCAGTACTGTTAGGGTCCCGGAATTTTGTTAATAGTTAATGTTAAGGAAGGTTTATACAAGTTAGGTCTCAGGATTATGTTAAAAAACAGGGGCATATGAAGGAGGAACTTAAAATCGCAGGTCAACTTATCTAATGTGAAACTGCCCCAACCTAGCAAAATCCAAAACCATTATTCAAGTCACAGCCTTCATTTACATAATCTTAGTGAGATGGAGGCAGTTGGCGGTGTGTCCCTGTAAAGATGGCCGCCTAATGTGAGACACCCAATGTCTAACTTCAATTAGCCTGCGACTCACTAAGATAAATTTAAACAGGTTTGATTTTGCTTTTAGTCTTAGGGGCAGACTGTGTGTGCAGGAGAGCAGACAACCAGTGAATGTTTCCCTGAAGTAGAAGGCATAGAGTTAAGTGAAGAGGAATAAGAAACTGCAGGTTTTGAACCTAACAAAAATAAGAGATGCTCCTCATTCTGTTGTTTTGTGTTTCAGGTAGCAAAACAAAAGGGAAAAAAAATAAAATAAAATAAAGGACGAAGATTACTGCTGAAGAGCTACAGCTGTTAACCCTTTGTACACCACAGACGTCATCAGCAGCATGCCATTGGCTGTTAGAAACAGGGCTGAGCGCGACTCTGCTGAATGGTCGTTTAAATTAACATGGTTAGGTGATGAGATCAGCGACTGTGGTTGGCAAATCTGACATGCTCCAGGATAAAAATACTCTTCAAAACAACTGTTGTTATCAACAACTTTGAAACAAGTTTCAAGTTTATCATCTTCATCTTGTTTAAGTACACTCTGCACACATCACAAATATTTTAGTACTTAACACATTAATAAACTATTAAACAGCAGCACCTCCCAGTATTGTGAGATTGACATGGTGGAGGCCTTGTGTGCCTCAGTCTTTCTTAACGCTCCATTTGTGCTTCTGAAGGACCAGTTTGCTATGGGTAACCCCCATTGGGGGGGGCAGAGTAAAAGCGGCTTATTATTTACCTTCATAAATACTCTAATTAAATGAAAGTGGGTCTTGTGCAGAAGAGGGATGCCAGTTCTGACAGTTCACCTAAGAGTGGCACAAAGAGGTGACCCACACAGCCCACCTCACCACCCTGGTCCAGTGCAAAACAAAACCAAACAGAAGTTATTGGGGTACAGGAAGAAAACCAGAGAACCAGTACAGGGCAGGAGCCAGCTATAGACCCTAATAGGGTACACTCACATTCAAGTCCACAACCACACCAAGACAAGTTAGATTTGTCAGTCCACTAAACCTGAGCATCTTTAGACAAGTGAAGAAAATAAGAATAAAAGAGCAGACATGGAAACTGCATAGAGACTTAAAAAACAGACTGAGATTCAAATTCTTTCTGACAGAACTGTAAGGCAGGAACACACAGTTGCCCGAGGGACTCCTCATCGCTCTTTCAACGTCCGGCAGGTCACCAACCCCGCAACTTTCAGAACTGAGCGCCGCGGAGTGACAAATGAGAAACAAAGGCAGAAATCGAAGCGTCTTACGTGTGGAATGGCTGTCTGCTCGATGCCGGCGATTCGCCAAGAAAACGACAAAAGAACACTTGGAGGGGAATGAACAGGCGCCAGCGGTGTGACTGGGCGCTACGAATTAAAATTTGAGATTCAGCCACGTGAAGTGAACTGCTGATACGAATGAACAGCAATGGCACGCGGGTGGACACAGGAGGATTCACTCGAGCAAAGTTCAGAGGGGGGATAACGAACACGAAGACGCCGCGCGCGGTGATTCTAATGGAGCAAATGAAAGCTCACACATCCATAAAGCGCATCTCCAAAGTACTTACTGCCTGCCTGCCTCTTGCCGATGAGATTCTTTCTGCACTCGATCACACTTCTGACACTGCTTCACAAAGCGAGACGGTAGTGTGGCTTCAGGAGCCGTCGCATTGGATGACGTCAGACAGTCTCTGATTTCGGGTCACGTGCCAGTTGAGCGAGAATACGCTGTAGCAGGAGAGAGGCTGGGTGGCTCAGTGCCTTGCTGCCTTATAGTAAGATTTCCTGTAAATAGTTCTTGTAAAATTTATTAAAGTTCTCATTTGTCTTTTTTGTTTTTCAATGCAGCAATGATATATGTATATGTATATTCTTCAATCATATTAACACAATATTCCCTGCAATCCAGTTCACAATGGAAAAAGAAAACAATCGACACATCAATTTCCTGGACATTTACATCAAAAGAAATAGTGACGCCACCCTGACCACAAGTGTTTACCGCAAACAATGCTACGCAGACAAGATCCTACACTTCGCCAGCAACCACCCGGTATATCATAAACGGTGCTGCGTGAAAACCCTATTTAAACGAGTCCACACGCATTGTAATACCAAGGAAAAAAAAATTAATGAGAGACGCTATCAGTTTCAACTTTTCACCTCGAACGGATACTCAACATCATTCATTAATCGGAGTCTACACAGCAGGCGCCAAAGGAATCAGCATACAATCGACGTAAATCAGAACCCCCACCCCACCTGGCATTCACTCCCGTATCACCATAATGTGTCAGAAGGCACGGCACGCACCCTGACCAAGTGGGGCATCAAAATAGCACATAAACCCACCAACAATCTGTGCATGGTCCTGTTTAATGCCAAAAACAAGAAATCGACAACCGAAACACGAAACGCAGTTTATAGTATTCCATGCAATTCTTGCTCAGCTGTATACATAGGACAAACGTCAAAAAAAATCTCAACACGTGTACAGGAACATCGCAACGCCGTCAGAAGAAAGGACGCACTATCTTTGATATATGCACATACTAAATCGACAGGACACACATTCAACTGGGACAACGTAAAAGTAAAATTTAAGGCCAGTACAAAAAGCGCCAGAGAGTTGGCCGAGTCTTGGCTATCAGATGAAAACGCTATCAACAGACACTTGGACATAAACCCAGCAGTAGTATAATGACTACACCTTCTGTCAAAAAAAATGATTGATGAGTTAAGCCCCGCCCCTTTTGGATTGACGTCATAAACTCCCGCCCCCTTCCGGTGTTCCCGGCCGGAAGTCCGTCACTTCCGTGACCTTCGCCCTTTCTGTTTTTACCCCAGGAAACATCTGTCCCTTCCTTGAACCCTCCCATCCTGTTTTTACCCCAGGAAACGGCCAAGATCCGTTTGGCGGATGTCCGGTCCTTCCTTGAACCCTCCCATCCTGTTTTTAAACCAGGAAACAAAAGTACCTGTCAAGGATGTTGAATAGACCAATCCGGCCAGACATGGACTACGTGTCTGTTTGAGACTGACCGGTTCAGCAGCTGCTGTCTGTTTTCCGCAGACCGTGGCTCAGGAGCCTGGTCATCAAGACTCTGGACTGTTTCAACATCTTTCGGCCGTTTCATGCCTTTGTACGAAATGCTGCTGACGAACTGAAAAATGAACATTTTATTAAGGAGTCGATTGTACAACGTACAAGACTTTTATAACACGGACGAAGCCTCTTACTCAAAAATACGGTAAATAGCCGATGCTTTCTCTAAACAACATTTTTTATGTACCGGATAGGTCTGATGGACCTTTAGGATTTTATGGGGTACATGACATGGAAAATCAGATGAAGTGTCTGAACAGAATGTCCCGGTGATATCACAGGCTGCTCAGTTGTAATATTGTTTTGAAGTGGTTGGTAAAACCTCTCTGAATTTTAGTATTGTTTTTGAAAATGACCAATAAAGTAACATTTGATTTTTAAACCTTAACCCTAATTTCTTTCACTGTCAAGGATGGAGTGTCATTGAAAAAGTTGTTTTATAGCCCGGCAAATCCTGTCCGCTTGGGGGCGGCCAAAGACTCTTTGAAAAGAGTGTCCCACCCCACCCGCCTGATTGGCCCTTCTTTGTGTCAAAAGCATTTTGAGGGATGTCGGTCCCACCCCCTGCTTGGTCCTGTTTTGGGTCAAGAGCGGTTTGATGGATTGTCTCTTATTCATGTTTGTGAAATGTACTTCTACATAAAAAAAAACCTAAGGTCTCGGGAGTCTGGTCATTGTGAATTGTTAATACAGAAAAGAGAATACAGAACACACGCCGCACTTGTCCTATCTCTTCTGAAAAACACTAGTTGAATTTTGAACATCACGTACTATGGTTGGTTAACACTGTGGACACATGCCCCTTAAAGATTATAGAATCTTTTGCATTCTCCATTACAAGATCCGTAGCACCCACAGAAAGTTTGGCAATGAAGTGGAGACCCCTTAGTTTGTCAGAATCATCTGGGTAGAGCCCAGGTCCATATTCTAAAATATCTTATATCTATTTAGTTAGCATGTCGGCACGGCTCATTTTCAATATATGGGGTATATTTCGCTGACCAGGGGTTTCTTGTCAAAAGGTTAAAATAAAACACAGATCCAAGATATCCCTAATCGAAACGGCAACATTTGTTATTAAGTGCAAATAAGTGGATAGTACTGGCGAGCTTTGTTGGGCTGAATGGCCTGTTCTCGTCTAGAGTGTTCTAATGTATAGGTTTGTCTTGCATTCTCATTCTTAAAGCTGTATCAAACTATGGTTAATTTCAAAATTAATTAAACCTTATAAACAGCGCCCAGTGCTTGATAATATACTTAACACTAGTTGATATCATTAAATGGTACTTCTATGTTTTTATTTAGTTTTAATATTTTTAATATTACTTTTGCAAGCTTAATTTAAAAATTAACTCTTTAAGACATCTTCAGACTATTCCAGACTGTTCACGTCAAAAAAGCTTATTATTTATTTCAAAAAGGTTTCTTTTCATGCTGGTTTTGTCCCCATATCAATGTTTTTATACCTTATGACAATTTTTCAAATTGTAATAACTCCTTTATAACTCCACTTTTTCATGTTCTTCCTGACTCTGGAGGAACCCAAACCCAACTTTTAGTGCCGGATAAGGTCCTAACAATACCAGTCTAAAGTTAATTAGCCTCATAGTCTCAGATATTAAATAATGTTTTGCCCAACTCATTGCAAATCCGAGGAACGGGCTAAATAGATGACCGTTTAGCTAATAATAATATACTGCAAAACACGTAGGTTCAGTTGCAGTGTGCTGTGAGTTTGGGTTGATCCCCTGTTGATCCGTTCTTAATATGTTTTTTAATTTCCTCTGCTACTTATTGTTTGTAAATTTAGTTTTTTACTGTCTTGTATTTGTGATACTTGCTTGATGTGGATATGGGCGAGTCAATGTTTCATTTTGGAATAATAATAATAATAATGTCTAGCTTAAATCTGCCCTTGACCATGATCACCACACAAACCCCGGGGCCTTTGACTCGTAATCAAGAAGAATTTAACCACTTCTTGACTCTTGGAATCACAGTTCAAACTTACATCCCCTTCACCCTGAATGCGACTCAAACAAAGGATGTTTTTTTTTTTTTCACAAACAGATGGGGGAAAAAGCCGTTTTCAAGGCTAGATGTCCTATGTAACTTGGACTACCTAAAAGAAAGAATAAACCTCACAGTTTTAGTAAACTTGTAATCCTTGTGCTAACACATATCTTCTTCTATAATAAGCTAACGTAGCTGTTCGTTTGTCTGTTCAGGATTTTACATCACCTGCAGCTCGCAAACCTATTGATTTGAAATTTGTTACACATATACTACGTGACGGTTACTATCCGCTTTCGGGTGATGATTTTATTACTCTTTTTTATTTTATTGTTGAATCAACTCTCGGCACCGCGCAGCAGGGCGGCCGTGCTGCGCATGCGTGAGAAGCAGGGGGCCTCTAGGGTGGAGAAGAAAAAAAAGAGCTGCTCAGGAAGCAGCAAACCTCTCATCCTCTGAGCAAACGAATGCTACACGTCCAGAGAAAGAGGAGGAATAATATGAATGCTCAAGTCAAGTGTATTCACTGCACGTTATCGTGCAGTACGCCGTTACTGGTAATAGATATTATGTAACTATTCACTAAAACATTTTCCTTCCTGATTTGCCTAACATGTCCAAAATAAGCCTGATCAGCCCTGTAGTGTATAGGCTTATATAACGTACTACAGCCATTCTTATTTTTCAGGGGCTTATAACTGCGATAAAATGGAAGGCTATTACCAAGCAGTAAGAGAATTTCTAAAACTTTGTATTATACAAAGCACCCTGAGTATCAAAGTGCTCATAGCCTGATGATGAAAATGCTGTTTTAAGTTAAAACCTGAACAAGATAACTGTTTTCTATTCAACATATAAAACGTTTAGTAAATAAAGAGAGACTAAATACAATTTATAACAAAAATGGAACACCGATGGACCGCTGAATAACCGAGCAAATCTACTTTAACTTGAAGTGAAGCAGAGTGTTTTACAAATCATCCCCTACACAGTGATTCCCAAACTGTGGGGCTGTCCCCTAGGGGGAGGGGGCGCGACGTAACAAAAAGAAAACAAGAATCGAAAATATGAAAAATACATCTATTGAAACCATAACAAATTAACTCAAACTACATTCTGATGCTAGAAAAATAAATATAGAGTTAGATAAATGTCGCTAAAAGTTAAGTAGGTATAATAAAACGTGCCTCTATGTTATATCATTACTTAAAAACTTTGGGATTGCTAAAATATAAAGTGCAATATAAATAAAATTTATTATTATTATTAAAAAGAACAAATTGGTATTAGGGGATCCTTTCAAAAAAAAAAGAAAAACGTTAGGGGGACACGATTACGTATTTGCGACCCAAGTTTTCATAACACAGTTTTAAAGGTTGAGAAATGCTGTCCCTTCAAACTAAAATCTACAAAGAGGAAGCCCCCAATTGCCTTGGTGAAATGGATCCAAAGCTGACATATTGATTGAATTGGTAAATTCAGAGCTTTTAAAAAGTGAGTAGTCTGGATTTTACACCATATGATTAAGTTACTGTCACAGAAACAAGGACTGCTGAAACTTATAAAATGTAGGTATAACAGTTAAAAACCTAAAGAGAATAATGATTGGGGTGTAAGCAAAATGTTCTGATCCACCAAAATAAGGTTTACTGAACAATGCACAAGATGGAAAAAGGAGGTACCAGATTAAAAAACAAAGTGAAATCCTGACTAGTACCGTGTTAATATATTGGATACTCTGTGCCTGGTAAAGTATCTTAAAACATATCCCAGTAACACACGCACTCAACCCTCTGCTGAAGATGGCTCGTTGCACCGTTTAAAAACTCTGCGATAAAAAACTCAAAGTTAAAAAGAAAAAAACCCTTTTAAATCAGAAGGGAGGGTTTTCTCGGTGCCCTATTAAGCGCAGCCATTCCTTTCATTACTAGTTTAATAGGATCGAGAGTATAAATATGAATACACTCGCAAGCAAACTTTTTAAAATCTAAAGACTTAAATAAAAACAGACAGCCTGATCTCAGAGCCCCCGTGTATTAAGATATAAATTCTTGGGTCCGTGTTCAGGGTTCAGTCAATCTGTCTCCAGCCGGCTGTCCAAATGAGAATTTTTATAAAGCATAAATGTTTCGTTATCAGACTTTTAAAACAGGCGGCTCCGTACAAAAAACAACCGAGTACATAGTTCAGAATACTGACGTCTTATGTCCGAGCTATTACACACACCCGGCCTGCTCTTTTAAACCAGGCCTGAATATTCTCAGAGGAGAGAACCTGTTTGAATTTCAGACGCCGAGACAAAACTTAACTGATTGTAAAGCCCGTTTCGGTAAGAGAAAAAAACTAATATTGCTTCAGTCCTATGAACATTAATCGTCGTACACGTAGATAGAGAGATAGAAATATAAAATGCTACAATTTATATACACACGAGCGCGCTCACGCTCCTACACATGCGCTGTGTGTAAATTAACATGCTGATAATTCCTGCACACTGCAAACAAATATTTTTAAAATGGAATTACCGGAGAATCAACTTGGAAAATATTAAGTATAAAATATAAGGATTCATCCCTCCGTTTTAAAACATGCTCGTTTAACACTTATAATAATCCTGAACGGTTCTTACCGTTATATTGACTGTCGGTGCTCTGTGCAGATGGCCGGACACCGAAAAGTCCTGTATTTTTTAAAAAAGGTCCTTCGTTATGCATAGATTTATTTTAGCAAATGTGTGGCCTCACTTTAAGTGTGTTTCAAACTGAACCTTATGTTAAAGTAATTATGTGTGAACATCTTTTGTGTCGGTATAAGGATTGATCTGTCCTAATAGCTACACCCCTCACCCCCCTTAGCTTCAGGATGTCAGAGCTGATGACCGTGAACATCCGTGTATTGTTCGGGTTGAAAAGTCAACTTTGTAAGCATTCGAAATCTTTTAATATCACAAGGTGAGACCATTTTTACAATGCC
>NW_026261703.1:0-17942 GCF_900747795.2 Erpetoichthys calabaricus | reverse complement strand
CAGAAGCTCTAACAAGTGTGCATGGAGACCACCGCTGCTGGATGACTATTTCCAGGTCTCTCCAGAGATGTTCAGTTGGGTTCAAGTCCAGACTCTGGTTGGGCCACTCAAGGGCATTCCCAGAGTTGTCCCCAAAGCCACTCCTGTGTTGTCTTTGCTTTGTCCTGAGGTCCAGTGCGCTCTTTAGTAGGTTTTCATTAATGATGTCTCTTACTTTACTCCGTTCAGCTTTCCCTCAAACTCTGACTGATCTCCACAGGGGATGTGCAGTGCCTGGTTTTCTCCAGACGTGACACTTAGAACTGAGGCCAAACCATTTGTTTTGTCTTGGTAGAGTAATATTTTACTCTATTTTCCCGTTTTGTATTATTAATATGTAGCCTTTGTCAGAATGCCTCAGATCTCCCAGACTTACCATTGTTTATAAGGTACTCTACCATATAACTTCTCCCCACCTTCCCTTCTACATCTTTGACCTCAGGCAATTAGGTGTAGTAAAAGACAAGCAGGAGTTAAGTTACACTTTAAATAATGTATTATTGATAATATTCATAAATAATAACAATAAGCAAAGTACAAGTGAATATTGGCAACCATACAACAAATGGTGATGTGTAGTTTCAGGTGGCACACAGACTTGTTAGTTACTTAAAATGTTTCTAGTTAAGGCATCATTGGTGGTCAGCTTTCTTTAGAACAGGCCGCATGCCTGTCTCAATATGGCGGCCGAGTTGTGCTCTCCATTGTGTTGTCCTTTTCAGTTCGTGATGTTTGATGATCTTTCATCAGTTTGGTAAGAGAGAGAGGGTGAGGTAAAGTAACCAAATTTATAGGTTTTCTGACATAAGCCAATTCCAAACAGCCATACTTCAGACCAATGGGAGAAGAGAAAACATCTTCACAGCTGCCACCCCCCAAAACCATTTGTGTGCTAAAGTTTGCCAAAATATTTATCAACTTGTATGCAAAATTTCACATCACAACACTCCACCCCGATAAATCTTTTGTGCAATGTCTTTCTAATTAAACAGTTTTAATTCTTTGAAGAGTCTGTTGAATAACTTTGTGCTTTGATCTGCAGTATTTGCTCTCCTGGTGTTAAAAGCTGTCCATGACCATTTGTCCATTACATATCTTCTTTATTTCAAAGACAATCTGAAGAACTTGATGTGCTCCTGATGACTTGTATCTGCTCCGGCTTGCTTCAACTGTTTCTTTAGCTTTCTGCAGTCTTCATATGTCATCAGATCTGGTGGTTCAAAATAGATAAGTCCACACCTTCCACTAAATCAACCTACTGCAATTTAAGTCTATTATGTGAATTCATTTCTTAATCTGTACTGGTTTTGTGTTGTGGAAAGCAGCCCGGGCACAGACAGGCAGCCACCGATGGCTTACACCCAAGCACATGTTTATTCATATTTACTTATTTACAAGTGCGTACACACAACCCAGTGCATCTGCACCAAATACCCTCAGTCCAGGCATCTCTCAGTAATGCTTCTTCTCCTGACCACCTCCACTCCTCTCCTCCGAGCTACGTCCACTTCCACCCAACTCCAGCTATCGAATCGAGAGAGGCGGCCCCTTTTATGTTCACCCGGACGTGCTCCAGGTGCCTCCTGATGAACTTCCGCCGGCACTTCCTGGTGTGCCGAGCACCCAGAAGTACTCTGGGTTTCCCTGGTATTCCTTCCACCAGCACCTCCGGGTGTGGGAGAAGTGCTGACGTCCAAGGTTCTTCAGGCATTCGGGCGCCCCCTGGTGGTGACCACAGGCCCCTATAGTGTTGAGCTTCCATGCTCTGTTCCTGTGGTCCCCATACCAACCAGGGCGGCTGCCCCCTCGTGGTAAGAAGGAGGCGTAATCCCTCTTCTGGTCCTTTGGGCATCCCGGCTGAGTACCGCCCCTAGCCACTTGCCACAGTGTCTAACTGTGAATTAGACCCCTAGCCCAAACTATCCACTTAAGCATATGCAGCTGTACTATTAACTTCAGAATTTGAAAGGTAACAAAGCACAGGTGCCAGTAACCACTTCTGCCCAAACTGAGAGCACATGTGCCATTGCATAAACTGTTCACAAACCAACATTTGTGGCCCTTCTTCATGCATTTGGGGTTGACTTAGTTGCCTCTTTTGCTTTTCTACCCATGGTGTAACCTTTGACTGCCATCAGCCTTTATCAGTTTAGGCTGGCATCACCACCATGACATCATAGCTAGGCAACCCTCATCATTCCCCCTGTAGAATGATGTATGTAGACACCCCTAGAGTTGTTTGCTCAGCATATGCACACTTGATGTGCTAAACACCTTGGCTCAGAATTGGCCCACTGGTCCTGTGCCTGTACCACAGCTGAAAATCTCAGCAGGGCTTCCATATTTTCCCAATTATCCATCCATCCTCTTCTGCTTATCCAAGGTCGGGTTGCGGGGGCAGCAGCTTGAGCAGAGATGCCCAGACTTCCCTCTCCCCGGCCACTTCTTCTAGCTCTTCCGGGAGAATCCCGAGGCGTTTCCAGGCCAGCCGGAGACATAGTCCCTCCAGTGTGTCCTGGGTCTTCCCCGGGGCCTCCTCCCGGTTGGATGTGTCTGGAACACCTCACCAGAGAGGCGTCCAGGAGGCATCCTGATCAGATGCCTGAGCCACCTCATCTGACTCCTCTCGATGTGGAGGAGCAGCGGCTCTACTCTAAGCCCCTCCCGGATGACTGAGCTTCTCACCCTATCTTTAAGGGACAGCCCAGACACCCTGCGGAGGAAACTCATTTCAGCCGCTTGTATTTGCGATTTCGTTCTTTCGGTCACTACCCATAGCTCATGACCATAGGTGAGGGTAGGAACATAGATTGACTGGTAAATTGAGAGCTTTGCTTTACGGCTCAGCTCCTTTTTCACCACGACAGACCGATGCAGAGCCCGCATCACTGTGGACGCCGCACCGATCCGCCTGTCGATCTCACGCTCCATTCTTCCCTCACTCGTGAACAAGACCCCGAGATACTTGAACTCCTCCACTTGAGGCAGAATCTCGCTCCCAACCCTGAGAGAGCACTCCACCCTTTTCCAGCTGAGGGCCATAGTCTCGGATTTGGAGGTGCTGATTCCCATCCCAGCCGATTCACACTCAGCTGCAAACCGATCCAGACAGAGCTGAAGATCACGGCCTGATGAAGCAACAGGACAACATCATCTGCAAAAAGCAGTGACCCAATCCTGAGTCCACCAAGCCGGACCACCTCAACGCCCTGGCTGCGCCTAGAAATTCTGTCCATAAAAGTTATGAACAGAATCGGTGATATTTTCCCAATTAGACTTTACCTAAACAGCAGAGCCCATATGACAGCGTTTCTCAATCTTTAAGTATTTGCGACCTGAGTTTTCATAACAGTTTTAATTGCGCCCCCCTAACGTTTTTTTGAAAGGAGCCCACTAATACCAATTTGTTCTTTTTTAATTAATGATATATCATAGATGCATATTTTATTATACCTACTTAACTTTTATCGACATTTATCTAACTCTATATTTCTTTTTCTAGTATCAGAATGTAGTTTAAGTTAATTTGTTTTGGTTTCAATAGATGTATTTTTCATATTTTTGATTCTTGTTTTCTTTTTTTCACATCTTCGCACCCCCCTTTTTATTACTTCGCGGCCCCCTAGGGGGGCTCGCCCCACAGTTTGAGAACCGCTGTCATATGACTTGCAAATGTACCAACTGTACCTGCTTTCCTGAAAAGTTCACCAATTTTCTTAGTATATATTTTCCTTAATAATAGTATTAATTATATTAATTATCCCACTTAATTAATGAATACCCAGAATCTATACTTCAAAATGAATCCCCTTATTTTGCCATTCCTAACTGGTTTGTTCAGTTTCTACCCCTTGGAATATAAATTTGCTGCAGTAATGAACAAACCTTTCCTTTTAAACTTTTAATAGCTATTGTGACTAGTCCTATTATTGTATGACTTGTGGACTTGTTACTCACTTAAACCCCAGTAAGTGTCTTTTTCTTGCTGTCTCTTCAGTTTTTCTTCATGTCTTTGTCTTTAGTCTTTGCTTGTCATCTTAGCTTCTTTATTTGTTCCGCTATGTAAGCAGGTCTGCAAAAATGGAAGGTGACAAAGCAGTTTCTGTCCATCTCATCTTCTTGGTTGTTGACCTGGTGCCAACACTCAAACTTTGCTTCCAGGCATTCATTGGAACAGCTTGGCCACTAGTACCACTCCACTCCAATGCTCTAGTTGTAATCTGATCCATCTCCTGCATGGATCTGTTGATCCATCTCCTGCATGGATCTTACTCTGATAATTGCCTTCACTGTTTATTATCTGCACCAATCCAAAGACCAGAAAACCTCACAATAAAAGTTAGCACTATTGCAAAAGAACAGGACATTGAAACAGAAATAACTATTTTCCCTTTCCTGTCTCCCTGTGCTATTGTTCTATTATTATGGTCATTGCCCGTGTGTCTTTTTTTTATTATATGGTAACTGCTACCTGAAAGTGTGGGCTAAAACCTCTCCAAAATCCAAGTGCCAAATCCAGTATCTCTCCTAAAACTGTCCTGTGTTCTTTACTCAAGACCAGCTCACTTTTCTCCATTTTATTGCATGGAGTTTCATAGGCTGTCTTTTTAAACAGCTGTTCAGTCGGGTTTCGAATTACTGAGACTAAGTGTATGTGCTTTTTAATTACGGCTGGGCCCAGCACAGCTGTTAGGACCCTCACATCCCTGTGCATTCCTAGCTTGCTGGCTGAGCTTGTAAACCGTCCTGCTGCACCGTCCCCCATCCTTTATTCTTTGGCTTGTCCTGTTTCATTCAAACCAAATCCTAAACTGGTGCACTTTCTTTCCAACTCGGTCATTCTTGCACTAACATTTTCAGACCTTTCACACACAAGCACTTGAATGTCTTTTATTTCTATTGTTCTTTGTTTTAATTCCACACTTTCTTCATTCAGTATATCCTTAAGCCATTATCCACTTGATGCCCTTCAGTGAACAACTGCCATTCACACACACCAGCTTCTCTGCCTTCTATCTGATTTCTTTTTCCTAAATCAAATTTCAATGCAGCACTGGTTACCTTTAAGAAACATCTGACAAAAAGATCTAAAAACTCTGAAGCAGCAAACTTTGTGAAAACCAACACTTGTGTCATTCTCAAAACGTTTGGTCACGCCTGTACAAACTCTAGGAGGGCTTTCATGTGTCATCTGGCCACTCTGCCATAAAGCCTACACCTGGTGGAGTGCTCCAGTCCTTCTGGAAGTTTCTCCCATCTCCACACAGGTTCTTCTAAGCTCAGCCACAGTGACCATCTGGTCCTTGGTCAACTCTCCTTCCATGTCCCTTCTTCCACAATTGCTCAGTTTGGGTGGACAGACATCTCTAGGCAGAGTCTTGGTTGTTCCAAACTTCTTCCATTTAAGAATTATGGAAGCCACCTTGGCTCTTGGGAAGCTGCTTGGGTTTTTTGTAGCCTTATTCAGATCTGTGCCTTGACTGTTCCTTCAACCTCGTGGCTTGTTTTTTTTTTTTGCTCACCCGTAGGACCCTCTGTAGACCGCACGTGGTTTTCTTAATCAATTGACACCCTGGTGGACTCCAAACAAGGTGGAGAAACATCTCAATGATGGGCAATAGAATGGGATACACCTGAGCCAAAGCAAAAAGGCTCTGAATAACTTGTGAGATTTCAGTTTTTTTATTTTGAATAAATTCCCCAAATCCTATTTCCGCTTTAAGATTCTGGGGTTTTCAGTTTTGCTTGAAGATGGAAAAAATGAATCGAAATGATGTTAGTACCAGGCGGCAACATAACAAAATGTATCAAAAGTGAATGGTCTTAAAAATGTTGTGAGGGCACTGAATTTTACCCAACATCTGGCCTGGCCGTGCCCCACTGGTCTTTAATGCACAAGCGTCCCTGGTCGTGAAGTCACACCAGCATGTTCTCCATTATTTCTTAATGGTATATCGAATAAGTTGTGTGAAAGCAGAAGAGGGCACTATATTACCATTGCCCCTTCCACCTCTACCTCCACTTTGTCCTACTGTGATGATCTTAGTGATGGGACGGCAAAGTCTGTCGCCATTCCAATAAAAAGCTGAATGAAGGTTCAGATGGATTTGCCTCGGGTCTTAGACAGATGTAGAGTGCTTCTCCACGGCCTGCATTGTCTCCCAAAGAATGAAGTGCCCACTCGCTGATCCCTGCCGCACTGAGGCACCTCTCACAGCCCACAGATGCATGTCGAGATGCCAGGTATTCCGTCCCTGACACGCTACTGTTATTTTTAGAAACACTGGATTGAAAGCATCTCCGATGGATGAGTGAGTGCGTGAGTGGAGGAAGCCATGCAGAGCTGACAGGCCCGGCTGAAGGAGCGCAGTGACGTGATGCAAGCTGAATGAGCCTTTTCCGGGAAGATGGATCAAAATGAGTTACCGTGCTGCGCCGCTTCCCCAAAAGAAGCCTCAGTAGTGGCATTGGCTGAGATCAGACCCCTGAAATTTATTTGATCTTTTATTGTGTACTCGCATTTACCAGGTCAGCCTTAAGGACTTCAAGGACAGGAATGGCCGGCATGGCAAAGGGGGTGTGGGTCAGACATTTGGAGCAACACTACTGAGAAAAAGAGGGTGTCGATTGTATATAGCCTTTGACAGCATGTACCATTACGAAGTGCTTCACTGGGCTAGCTAGAGTGCAAAGCAATATCAGAATGGCCATGATGATACAGTTCACAAATTAATTACTGGGCACACATGGCTGGGCCGGGCTCCATTGATGTTAATCAGTTTCAGACCACTTGGTTTCATGTCTGCTGAAACAAATCGGTGTCTTTAAAGGGATACATTATGGAATTCATATTTGTAACCTTTGTATTTATGTCTGCTTGTGAACTTGTCAAAGTGCCTCATGCCTTCACCCAGAGAAAAGTATCAAATAAAAATTAACTGAATGGAGAATGTGACGTGTCGAAGAATCTCTGTGTGCTCCAGGCCTGCGACAGACGACAAGGACGACACGCTGATGACAGGCAACTCAACAGCACAATACAAAGCTGGAGTTAACATGTTGATTTTATGTATTGGGATTAGAATTAATCCATAAAGCTGTCTTTAATAATGCCTTTTCAAATGTAAACTGTGAGTTGAAGGAAGAAAGATGTTGAAGATAAAAATTTTTTGCATGTGGATGCTGTTGTGAAGGTGTAAAAAAAAACGGCAACAGAAGATGGCATGTGAGAGCTTTAAATGTATTGCGTCATTACGATGGGGAATATGCAACACTTGTATTGCTTACATGAGACACGGATGAAGAAGAGCACCATGAAGACATCTATCTATCTATCTATCTATCTATCTATCTATCTATCTCTATCTATCTATCTATCTATCTATCTATCTATCTATCTATCTATCTATCTATCTATCTATCTATCTATCTATCTATCTATCTATCTATCTATCTATCTATCTATCTATCTATCTATCTATCTATCTATCTATCTATCTATCTATCTATCTATCTATCTACTATCCCAAGTCCCTGGAGCTGAGAGGCAGTAATCCCACTTCAGCAGCCCTTTGTGGCGCTCACGGCCCACCCTGGCAGTATCTGGTGCAGTCCATGACCACATCTTAGACAAGATGCCAGTCCAGTCACTCACACTTGGCCAAATATGATTCATTAATTGCCTTGTCCTTGTGCTTGGGATGTTGGAGAATACGTAGAATAGTCATAGAATAGAATTAAAGCATGGGGAAAACATGCATACTTAATGTGGAGTGTGGATTAAAAGTAAAGTGGAAAGGATTCAGACCTGGTGTGACTCCATATAATGAGAATTGTTTGATTGCTTTTATATATAAGTTTGTCCAAAACATTAAAAAAAAATATTAATATACTTACAGATTAATCAGACTGGTCTCCTACAAAGTATTTCCTTCCTCTAGTTACACTCACCAGCTACTTTATTAAGTACAACTGCTTGTTAATGCAAATATCTAATCAGCCAATCACATGGCAGTAACTCAATGCATTTCAGCGCGTCGACATTGTCAAGATGACCTGCTATCTATCTATCTAATTTTAGTTAGTATATAATCTTTTACAAATTATTACAGTGTTGCTCATTGTGCTGCTGCACTCGGGTCCTAATTTGGGGTCCTGAGGTGGTTCATCATGTGGCCTGTGTGGCAATACGCTGTATCAGTGCATGCTTCCGGCCTCTATCTCTCTATATATATACTTAAAAGAAGTTGTAACAATGAATTATTAAAACATAAGGAAAGGGACAGAAACTAACTAATGGGTTAACTAAACATGCCTTAAAGCTTAACCACATGAGGTCTGCCTCATCTTAAAGAAACCACAAGCTTGGTTTTCCAAGGTTTCAATGAAGTAAATGAGCAACAAACAACCCTCTAGAAAGTGAGGATAAACTAATGGGAAAGCTCAAACACCCTCCTGTGAAGCAGCACTAAGACCAATAGAACAATCCAGATCAGAAAATATTGGTGGCACCAGATGATTGGATGAAATAATAAAGCTATGAATATTAAGAATCAGATGACGTGATGTATTAGATGAGGTAATGGTAGCAGAAAAGCAAATGAATTGTATTTTTGATTGCTCACTCAACGGACCGAGACATTTGTGCATATCTGTGTGCAGATAAGGAATTGTTCTGCATTCTCATCTTTTCTAAGTGAATGACTTCTATGAAAACAGAGGAGAGATTTCCACAACTCTATCTATCTATCTATCTATCTATCTATCTATCTATCTATCTATCTATCTATCTATCTATCTATCTATCTATCTATCTATCTATCTATCTATCTATTATATAGTGCCTTTCACATCTATCTATCTATCTATCTATCTATCTATCTATCTATCTATCTATCTATCTATCTATCTATCTATCTATCTATCTATCTATCTATCTATCTATCTATCTATCTATTATATAGTGCCTTTCACATCTATCTATCTATCTATCTATCTATCTATCTATCTATCTATCTATCTATCTATCTATCTATCTATCTATCTATCTATCTATCTATCTATTATATAGTGCCTTTCACATCTATCTATCTATCTATCTATCTATCTATCTATCTATCTATCTATCTATCTATCTATCTATCTATCTATCTATCTATCTATATATAGTGCCTTTCACATCTATCTATCTATCTATCTCTATCTATCTATCTATCTATCTATCTATCTATCTATCTATCTATCTATCTATCTATCTATCTATCTATCTATCTATCTATCTATCTATCTAACCATACTGTTTGGGACAAAGACACGTTTTCCCTCTGTGCTCCGCAGTTTTAAAAATACAAGCCAAACAATTCAGATGTGATTAAAGTGCATGTGGCAGGCTTTCATTTTAGGGGATTTGCATAGAGGTACATTTCGGTCACACCATGTGGAAATGACAGCACTCTTTATACAGGGTCCTGTGACCTCCCCCCTACCCCCTCATTTCTGGGCACCATACCATAATATTTGCTAATACTTTTAAATTGCCACAGCTCGGTTGGAGTCCTTACACAGACCCATAACAGCGGGCACACAACACCCATCCTGCTTTGCCATCACTGCCTTCCTGTTCTTATAGGAATGAATATAAAACTCTCTTAACAACCTATAAAGCATTAACTGGCCTTACACTGCGCTACCTTCTTCATCATTATGTTCCTCCTCTCCCACTAAGGTCCTCTGACTCTGACAATCCCTGTGTGCCCCAAACAAACTTGTGCTATTTGGAATTTGGAATGACCTCCGTAAATTAGTAAAATCAGCCATGGAGGAAAAAAATGAAACCTTTAAAATGCATTTGTTCAAGAAGACACTTAACTGACCCTGACATTCTGACCCTTCTTTCAGTTTTTCCGTCTCTGTGTTCAGGAGCTCAGGAGGATTTCTGTTTCTATTACAAATGATGCTCTCTGTTCAGGGTTTTCTTATACTATTCACATTTTATTCTGCTTTATTGTCTCTTATTCTATGTTAATGCTTTGTACATCCTGTATTTATTTTTATTTAGACAGATAGATAGATAGATAGATAGATAGATAGATAGATAGATAGATAGATAGATAGATAGATAGATAGATAGATAGATAGATAGATAGATAGATAGATAGATAGATAGATAGATAGATAGATAGATAGATAGATAGATCTTCATTGTCATTGTCACTTTTACAAAGGAACAACGAAATTGAAGGTGCAATCGACTCAGTGTGAGGAATAAGAGTTAAAAAGACAAAAAGACAAGAAGAGAGAAAATAATAACAAACCGAATAGTAATAAATATACAAATTGCACTTGTTGACTTAAGGTCTATATTGCACATTGGAAGAATAATATGGATCAGTTTTATTCTGAGTTCAGGGCCATGATTGCTTTCGGATAAAAGCTGTTTTTAAGGCGGTTTGTCCTAGTTTTCATAGCTCTGTATCTCTTGCCCGATGGCAAAAGCTGGAAGAGGCAATGACCGGGATGTGATGAGTCCTGTGAAATGTCTATTGCTTTTTTGCGGCTTCGGGATGTGTAGATTTGTTCCAGAGTGGGGAGGGTACAACCAATTGTTCTCTCCGCTCTCCTGACGACCCTGTGGAGTGCTTTCTTTTCTGAGGAAGTGCAGCTGCCGTATCACACACACAGTCCATACGTGAGCACACTCTCGATGGAACAATGATAAAAAGCAAGGAGCAGATTTTTTGGGAGGTGGTTCTTTCTGAGAATTCTCAGAAAATACAGTCTCTGCTGCGCCTTCTTTAGCAGCTCCTTGGTGTTGGCGCTCCAGGTCAGGTCATCCTCCAGCTCCATACCCAGAAACCTGAACACCGGGACCCTCTCCACACAGGCCCCGCCAATGATGAGTGGCTGGATGTCAGTTTTGTTTTTCCTAAAGTCAATAACAAGCTCCTTTGTTTTTTTGTTGTGGAGGAGCAGGTTATTGACTGTGCACCGCTCTGACAGTCGCTCCACCTCGTCCCTGTATGCTAGCTCACCCTCCTTGCCCGAGATGAGTCCGACCACTGTCGTGTCATTTAGCACTTTATGTAGATAATATTTGCATCTAGCGTCATATACTGTATGCCCTGTTTCTGAAAATTTCTGAATTTCTGTGAAGTGTTTTAAGCACATTAAAGACACTATAAAAATAAAACATATTATGCACTATGAGTATGGAACACACACCATAAGTAAAATGCATTATGCACTTTGAGCATAGGGAAGGCGTTATATAAATAAAATGTATTATACACTTTGAGTATGGGAAAGGCACTATATAAATTAAACGTTTTTATTATGATGTCTGTGTGCTTTTTCCCTTGAATTCCTCAACAGATTCAGGTAACTGGAGATTTTCAAAATGTCCCCCTGATTAATGTGCCTGGCTCCCTGCCTAATGTCGATTCCCACCTTAACCTCGGCAATGACCAGGTAAGTCTGGGCTCCCCGTAACCCAGAAAATGGATGGAAGCCTTGATCTTTATTTAAATATCCCATTTCAGAGTGAATGATGCAAAAGGTGCTTTATGAAGCTAATCAATTTTGTATTTGTATAGCGCCTTTCATCATGACCCCTACCATGAAACACTGAGGTTCCAGATGCCATAGACAAAGACTTGTCACTGTGTTTTACTCAAATTGTTTTTCTGGTTGACGATTCTCTGTGTATCTTTTTCAAATTAAGTATTTTTAAGTTTTTGATGTGAGACGTCAAGCTTATTTGATTTTTTGGCCAAGCTTTTTGACTACGTTTCATCTCTCAATCCTTTCATTCAAAAAAAATATAATTTTGTAGTGCCTTTCAGAATGAGCACAACATGTCAGTCTTTGTTTGAACAGTAGACATTTAATAGACAAGCAGAGACAAATAAAGTCATCAGGTCTGGTTGGTTAGCTAATTACCCAGCAGTGAAAGGGACGACGAAGGAGGTACTCAGCGATTTGGAGACAACAGAGGGAGAAGAGCTGCTGAGATTAAAAAGGCTGAAATCAAACAAATCTCCAGGAGCCTCATGTATAAACAGTGAATACGCACAGAAATGTTGCGTACGAACGTTTCCACGTTCAAATCGCGATGTATAAAACCTAAACTTGGCGTAAAGCCACGCACATTTCCACGGTACCTCATACCCTGTCATACGCAAGTTCTCCGCTTGGTTTTGCAGACTGGCAGCACCCAGCGTCAACGCAGTGCTACTGTTCCTGTGTGGTTATCCTTTCTTTTTTAGATCCACACCCCTGACGCGGCTTTATAAATACACTGAAATTAACTGCATATTGTTTATTAGTTTAATGTATCTGATTGTAATTAACCTGTAACTATATAATAGTCCACAGAATGTCCAAACTATTCTAAATACCATAACTGCTTTAACGTTGTTACTCTCACTGCACCTTCTTCTTCTTCTTTCAGCTGCTCCCGTTAGGGGTTGCCACATCGGATCATCTTTTTCCATATTACTCTCATTGCACCACTCGGAGCAGCTGATCGGAAAGAAAATTATCGGTATACAGCATCGAGCACACGCTGCCTCAGCAATGCTTCCTATTTGAACTGCTTCTCACACGGCAAACGCTTCAAACCTTTCCTGTACGGACCTCGCGGTTCAGAAAGAGTTTCATCCCAAGAGCTCTAAACAAACTCAATCAGTCCATCAACTGCTCTTTAGAACTGTTTGGACTTATAAGTACAATCACCTCACTGTAAATTTGCACTACAGTTATAATATTGCACAACCTGAGCCACTTTATAAAGCGCGTATTTACATATGATGACAATATCATTTTTAAGATGAAATGCAGCAAAATATGTTTATTATATTATACAGATAAAAGCACTGTATGCTTCACTGGGACAGGCGTGAATAATTAAACACGTACTACACGAAGATATTTCAATGTTCCTTAAAAGTTTTGAAGAATCGGCGTTATAAGCTTAAAGATGGCTTAACGTCTATTACAGAGCTGATTGTGTGGCAATTGGGTATTTGGAGAAAGAAAAGGAAGGACAGGAATTGGAGGTTAGTACGTTTGAAAGAGACAGTACTGCAGGGGCGGCCTTAGGCATGTGCAAACTGTGCACCTGCACAGGGCCGCCAAATCCCAGGGGCCGCCATGCCAATATATATTGAATATAAAAAAGAAAGAGAAAATAACGACACAGCTAAAAACGCAGTGGCAAATTTTGGCAAAAGTTAAACGCTTGTGTCATGAGCACGAGGCAGCTATGCAGTGTCCACAATGGACCTGGCCATCCGCCGTGCATAAAATACCATATTGACAGTGGCAGGCGAAGGGGCCACCGATTCTTTCTCTGCCTAGAGCCGTCCCTGAGTACTGCTGCAATAAATTATTTCATCGAAGGTCGTGCACAATCACTGCACCACCGTGTTCCCATCTTTAATAACGTGCTTTAACTCCTATCATCATGAAAATGATATCACGTATACATCTCAGTATTTTAGTTATTCAGAGAGCTGTAATATCACGAATGTAATGGATTCTGTGTCCTGTCGGAGGAAGAGAAAGCCGGTTTAAGAAGCATGTAGTGATTCACACACATAGATCACATAGAAGAACACATACAAAACAAAGCATTTAACGTGCTACTTTAGTTACGATGGGATTTGAGAAACTGGTTAATTAAACGATTTTAAGATGAAGTTTATGATGTTCTACTTTAATGACAAAATAAACTACATGATTAAAGTGGAAATTTCGAGATTGAATTTGACATTTCGTGCTTTTTCCCCACTGTGTGCCTATTTTTTTTTTCTCTGTACCCTAATAAGCTTTCATATGACACTCAGACGGTGGGCTACATCTCACCTTTTCACGGCGACTTTGATATCTGAACAACTTCTTTTTTATTTCGGGCACTGCGCGACTTTGTGAACTTGAGTTTTCGAGTTTCTCCGACACGCTATGTCAGTCGATTAGCTTCCTTTTGTTGTTTATATCACTGTTTAAACCAACAAATAGTACGTTTTTCCTTTGCCTCCACTTGGTATGCGCTGAAATTCTTCCATTTTCCCTCTTGCTTTTCCCATTGTCTTTTCACAGAACACTGAGCTTAAGGGCTATTTATATTGCGTTTGCATATTCAAAGAGGCGTAATTCTGGAAGGAGTTGGGCGGGACAGCAGGCGCATGCACGAGCGTTACTTTTACATGCTGATCGAGATTTATGTAGCGGAAGAATGTGGAAGTTTGCGTAAGCACAGATTTCTGCATCTGGATTTTTCTGTGCGTAAGCACATTTCGGCTTTTGTGCTTACGTCATGTTATAGTGCGAATTCTACTCACAACGTTATGCATGAGGCCCCAGGACCAGATCATATTTACCCTTGAGTTCTTAAGGAGGTTTGTTAGTGCAGATAGAAACTCAAGACAGCTATTTTTAGGAAGTCACTGTGCACTGGAGAAATTCAGAAGAACCGGAAAATGGAAAATATAATCCTTTTATATAAACAGGGCAGAATCAAGCAGCTCTAGGCCTAGGCCATTAGAGTGTCGAAAACTGGAGCGCAGATGGAGAATAACAAAGCTACATGTCTTTCAAATTGCATGGACAGAGATGTTAATAAATATAAAAAAGCCCTCTTTAAAGCTCGGTCAGAATATTATTCTACATTAATAGATAGCAATAATAAAAATCCTCGGGTACTGTTTAGAACAGTGGCTAAATTAACAAATGGAAATTCAGATCAACAGTGCAAAATACCAACAGACATTAGCAGTACAGACTTTATGAACTTCTTCAATGAGAAAATTAAAAATAAAGATCCCAGATCTCTGCATCACGGTACAAACCAAATACTAGCTTAGCAGACCCTGTCTCACATTGCACTCAGCACTTTAGTAATTTTAATCCTGTAACTGAGCAGGAAGTCTTAAGTTTAATTTCTAAAATGAAACCCACTACTTGTTCCCTAGATCCAGTGCAACAAAACTAGTAAAAAGTGCAATGGATGTTCTTGCAGCGCCTATCCTAAACATTATCAATAGTTCATTATTGCATGGCACAGTACCTGATACACTAAAAGTGTCAGTCATTAAACCATTACTTAAAAAGTCAGACCTTGACCCACATACTGTATACTAAATAATTATAGGCCTATTTCAAATTTACCGTTTCTCTCTAAAATACTAGAAAAAGTAGTCGCCACTCAGCTTCAGACACACCTTACGCATTACAATTTATTTGAGAAATTCCAGTCTGGTTTTCGCACTGGTCATAGTACAGAAACGGCACTAACACGGGTTGTAAACGACATTCTGATATCCTCTGATGAAGGAAACTCCACTGTAATTATGTTGTTGGACTTAAGTGCAGCATTTGACACCATTGACCATTCTATTTTACTGCACAGGCTAGAAAATGATGTTGGGCTTACAGGCACCATGCTCGCTTGGTTTAGTTCTTACTTATCAAATCAATTCCAATATGTACAGAAATGTGCTGACAGTACTCCATCATTATACACAGAAGTTCAATATGGTGTCCCGCAGGGCTCAGTACTGGGACCTTTACTGTTTTCACTGTACATGCTTCCACTGGGATCTCTCATTAGGAAACATAATGTTAATTATCACTCGTATGCAGATGACACCCAGTTATACCTTTCATTTAAATCAAATGAAGTTTCTCCAATGTTGTCTTTAATTAGTTGTGTTAGTGAATTAAAGGAGTGGATGAATAAGAACTACTTGTCTTTAAATACAGATAAAACAGAGATGTTAATTGTTGGAGGGAATGACGCTGATCACAGCAATATTTTGTCATCATTTAACTCAGTTGGAATCCCCATTAATTTTACTGAATCAGCCTGCAATCTAGGAGTTATCTTTGACTCTAGCATGTCATTTAAAGCGCATATTACAAAGTTGTCCAAAACATGTTTCTTCCATCTTAAAAATGTTAGGAAATTAAGGCGCTTTTTAAATAAACAGGATTCTGAGAAACTAATTCATGCATTTATCTCTAGTAGGACTGACTACTGCAATGCGGTGTTCACTGGATGTTCAAACTGTTCTTTATACAGCCTCCAGTTAATCCAAAATGCGGCTGCGAGAATTATTACAAGAACAAGAAAATACGAACACATAACTCCAGTTCTTAAATCCTTACACTGGCTCCCGGTTAAGTTTAGGGCAGATTTCAAAATCCTTCTTTTAACATATAAAGCATTAAATGGTCGAGGTCCGGCTTACTTGTCTGAACTTATCATGACTTACAAACCTGAGCGCACATTAAGATCTCAAGATGCCGGTCTGCTTATGAGTCCAAGGATTAATAAAATAACAGTGGGAGGTCGAGCTTTTAGTTACAGGGCCCCTAAACTGTGCAATGGTCTGCCTGCTACTATAAGAGATGCCCCTTCGGTCTCAGCTTTTAAATCCCGGCTGAAGACTCACTACTTCAGTTTAGCATATCCTGACTAGAGCTGCTGATTAACTGTACAGACTGCATCTCTGTTGTTAGTCATTAGCACTTAAACATAAGTAACATGACAGTTATAATGTATACTAACCCTCACTTATTCTGTTTTTCTTCTCGGTACTCAAATGTGGCACTTGGTGCCACGGCCCACCTGCCAAGTTGTTTTGCCTGCCTAAGGAAAAGTCATCCTGATGGAGGATCGCAGAATCGTGGGAAAGAGGGGTCCTTTCATCGGATTGGCTGGCCCAGCACTGTTTCAGCTGGAATGGCCAAATGGGGGAGGCAGCTTGAAGGATGAGGTCTCCAGGACTCTACACAAATCCAAATCTTATTATGGGATATATCATCTACTGTTAAATTCTGCTCTGTACTTCTAAAATTTATATTTTTTATTTCTTACTATATTGAGAAATTGTTCTGTTCTGTGTACTGCATTGTATTGTATTGACCCCCTTCTTTTGACACCCACTGCACGCCCAACCTACCTGGAAAGGGGTCTCTCTTTGAACTGCCTTTCCTGAGGTTTCTTCCATTTTTCCCTACAAGGTTTTTTTTTTGGGAGTTTTTCCTTGTCTTCCTAGAGAGTCAAGGCTGGGGGGCTGTCAAGAGGAGGGCCTGTTAAAGCCCATTGCGGCACTTCCGTGTGATTTTGGGCTATACAAAAATAAACTGTATTGTATTGTATTGTAGGTGTGGAAACAAAAAAGATGTAATTGAACAAAATGTATGTGTGTTAGAAAATAGGACAGAGTGATGAAACTTGTTTGTGTTTGGATGTGCGTGACAAAAAGCATGTATACTTTCTGGAAGTTTCTTTTGATGATGTGTGTGACAAGAAAATATACCTTTAGGGTAATGACTTTACAAAAACTGGAAAAGTACAATGAGTCAGGATGCTATTTTTTGCTTACATGGTCAACGATCAGGAGATTAGAAAGGTATAAAAAGAACAAGGACATCTGCGCTCGAGGCAGATGAAGTGCGGGTGTCCTAGGACTGTGTTTCTCTGACATTTTACCCTTGCTTGGTATGTATTAATAAAAGGTTTTGACTAATTTTAATTTTCTTCTCTGTCTTCAGTCACAAAAATCGTCCACAGTTTTGGCGCCCGGACCGAGGGCCAAGAGACGGCCGGCTCGACTCCTCAGCGAGACCATCTTCAGTGATCCGTCTTACCAGCGGGACTGCCCGTTAACTTGAGATATCCGGCAGCAGAGCATGCAGCTCCGGCAAAAGTTAGGACTGCCCTGTCCTGAAACAGTTTCTTGCGTGAGGAGCCCCTGGTCTCCTCTTTGCTACATCCACGGTGACTGAACGGATTTCCAGACCAGAGCTTGCACCATTTCCAGGCTGGGGTAAGCACCGGGGGATTTCGAATATTTTTTATTTTCTAAATAACGGGAGGGCGAGTTTCCTGTTGACCGTCT
>NW_026261702.1:15000-20166 GCF_900747795.2 Erpetoichthys calabaricus | reverse complement strand
GTGCGCAGATAGGAGTTGATTCTACAATAAAATAAAATAAAGATAAAAAAGAGTAAAACAATCATCACCCATAAAGCGCGTGTGTGTGTGTATATATGTGTATATATATATGTTGATATGTGGATGTGTATATGTATATATATATATATATATATATATATATATATGTAGATATGTATATATATGTGTATATGTATAAGTATATATATTTTTATATGTGTGTGTGTGTATTTTATATATATAAAACACAGCAACACTCATAACAATGACAACACAATTACATTGACAATCATGTTACGTTATTTTTAAAATGTTTCCTTTTTTTTTTCATAACCTCTTTAACACACTACTTCTCCGCTGCGAAGCGCGGGTATTTTGCTAGTTTCAAAATAAAACCTGCCTAACTTTTGTAAGTAAGCTGTAAGGAATGAGCCTGCCAAATTTCAGCCTTCCACCTACACGGGAAGTTGGAGAATTAGTGATGAGTCAGTCAGTGAGTGAGTCAGTCAGTCAGTCAGTGAGGGCTTTGCCTTTTATTATTATAGACTAGCAAAATACCCGCGCTTCGCAGCGGAGAAGTAGTGTGTTAAAGAGGTTATGAAAAAGTAAAGGAAACATTTTAAAAATAACGTAACATGATTGTCAATGTAATTGTGTTGTCATTGTTATGAGTGTTGCTGTCATATATATATATACATATACACATATACACACATATACAGATATATTATATATACATATACACATATATTTTTTATATATATATTTTTATATATATATATATATATACACATACATACATACATATACACACATAGATGCACTTACAATAACATAGAAATCAATATAAACAACATTAACATCATTATCATATGAGAATATGAAGTAATATATAAGAAGCACATTTCATATAAATATAAATTATTAAACAGTAAAATCTTCTTCAATAATTTGCTACCGTGGCTTTTCGTTGGTCTGTCCAGGATTTTAAATCACCTGTAGCTTGCAAACCGTTTCACGTATTGACTTGAAATGTGGTACACATATAATACGTCACGTCTGCTATCCGCTTTATGGGTGATGAATGTATTACTCTTTTTATGTTTATTTTATTTTAGAATCAACTCCTATCTGCGCAAACCAGGGCGGCCGTGGGCAGATGCGTATGGTGTATTCACTCGATGTTATCGTGCATTGCGCTGTCACTGGTATTTTCATAAAAGAATTTGAACAATATATAAGAAGCGTATAAATTATTAAACAGTAAAACATTAACATTTAAGAAGTAAAGTTACATTGAGTACTACTGCAGTGCCTTCGGGTATACCTAATTTTTTCTTTGCCCATTACATGCTTAAATGTATACATTTTTTGGTGTACCTACCCAAGAACACGCGACATATAACCGACCGTGGGAGAAGCATGGATTTTAAACACGCGTTGAGTTCATCTGCTGGTGTCCCTCGTGGAATAACTGGTAATGTTTGAGTAAAATGTACAGCGAGTAAAACGACATTACCTCCTTTTTTTTTTTTACGATCTCTGAGATCTTGCTTTTTTCGGTTCAAGGCTTCATAAGCTGTTTTATGTTCAATGTTGTACTTAATAAGTACTAATTATCCCAAACCATCATCTTTGAATGTTGCAAGACTTTCGCCTTGTATGTAGATCGGGGTAATTACATTCATTGCATTCCTAGTCTGAATCACAATCTGATTGTATGGGTGGTTACCTGGCACTGTAGGGTTGCCACCCGTCCTTTAAAATACGGAATCGTGCCGCGTTTGAGAATGAAATTGCGCGTCCCGTTTTGAATCAATACTGGACGGGATTTATCCCGTATTTTTTTTATCATTTTTTTTTTAAAGCAGCGTCTCATGCAAATCATCCCACACGCATTTTATGAAGATGCCTCCTTTCCTACTTTTGATTGGGTAATACTTGATGTCATCGTTAGTTTGATTGGTGTTTTTAACTGTCCAGTGAGGAGGGCGTGTCTTTTAAGTACAGTCTGCAAAGTGTTGGCACTGACATGTTGCGTCAGCGGCATAGTTGAAGCCCCTAACGTTGCGGTCAGCAAGTCGGCTAACATCCGCCATGTGCCGTCTTTCAGTTGCGAGAAGCAGATCATAGAATGGTTGAAAGTGTTGCCCCTAACGTTGCGCCACGGCGTGTGGTTCGTTTATACCTCGTGTCTTCTCATTAAACTTTTATCTCGCGAATATGTTATTGCAATCCGCAGCGGGAGCGTTTCTATTAACTTAATTTAAAGTTACGTTTTACACCGTGCTTTGTTTCCCTTATGAACATGCTTGAATGCTTAACTCGCTCCGTTCTCAATTGTTTAATTAATTTTTTGCTCTTCGCTGTTTGCGGCTGTTCCTCCATTTCCCCATACTTCGTTGTTTTATCTCGCGAATATCTTATTGCAATCCTTAACGGGAGCGTTTCAATAAACTGATTGAAAATAGTTTTGCATTTACCTTTTTAGTAAAAGGCGAGCTTTTAAGCCTGAGAAATCACCCCGTAAATGCACACGTTTAATTGGACAGTGTTAATATGTATGGTTACACAGTATTAAAAGACAGTGAACAACGTCAGTTACCTTTCTTCCCGCGTTTGATAAAAGGTGAGCTTTTAAGCCTGAGAAATCACCCCGTAAATGCACACGTTTAATTGCACATGTGTTAATATGTATGCTCACACAGTATTAAAAGACAGTCAAAAATGAACGTAATTTACCTTCGTTCCCGCGTGTGACTCGTGCTGTAAATGTCTTCCTTGTTTTTAGTTCACGTGATTACGTAGGAGGCGTGATGACGCGATACGTGACTCCGCCTCCTCCATTACAGTGTATGGACAAAAAATATGTTCCAGTTATGACCATTACGCTTTGAATTTCGAAATGAAACCTGCCTAACTTTTGTAAGTAAGCTGTAGGAATGAGCCTGCCAAATTTCAGCCTTCCACCTACACGGGAAGTTGGAGAATTAGTGATGAGTGAGTCAGTGAGTGAGTCAGTCAGTGAGTGCTTTGCCTTTTATTATTATAGATTCTACGTGTAATGGTCATAACTGGAACCTGTTTGACTGACTCACTCATCACTAATTCTCCAACTTCCCATGTAGGTAGAAGTCTGAAATTTGGCAGGCTCATTCCTTACAGCTTACTTACAAAAGTTAGGCAGGTTTTATTTCAAAATTCTACGCGTAATGGTCATAACTGGAACCTGTTTGACTGACTCACTCATCACTAATTCTCCAACTTCCCGTGTAGGTAGAAGTCTGAAATTTGGCAGGCTCATTCCTTACAGCTTACTTACAAAAGTTAGGCAGGTTTTATTTCGAAATTCTATGCGTAATGGTCATAACTGGAACCTGTTTGACTGACTCACTCATCACTAATTCTCCAACTTCCCGTGTAGGTAGAAGGCTGAAATTTGGCAGGCTCATTCCTTACAGCTTACTTACAAAAGTTACGTAGTTTTCATTTCGAAATTCTATGTGTAATGGTCATAACTGGAACCTGTTTTTTGTCCATATACTCTAATGGAGGAGGCGGGAACGAAGGTAAATGACGTTAATTGTTGACTGTCTTTTAATACTGTGTGAGCATACATATTAACACATGTGCAATTAAACGTGTGCATTTACGGGGTGATTTCTCAGGCTTAAAAGCTCGCCTTTTATTAAAAAGGTAAATGCAAACTCTTTTCATTCTGAAGGGCACAAACCACGTTAGATTTCAGCCGTTAAACGCGCAAAAATGTCAGTACACCAGATAAATAAGTGCAACATATTATCAGTTGTATTGTATGCTTACAATACATATACAAATGTGTTAATCGTTAACTAATATTATGGGATGGTGTTTTTCGACTTGCGCTTTGATTTAAACGATTGCATGTCTTGGTGGGTTTGCGTAGCTTATTGTCAATATCTTTACACCTCTTTTTAAGACTTAATTTAAAAAGGTTTTCTTTTCTTCTTAATTAAAATTTAAAAGCAATACTTCACCGCTGCGAAGCCCCTCTAGCACTGACGTCCGACGTTCGATTACCGTAAGCGAGTGCAATGAGTGTGTACGCCTGATGAGCCAAGAATAAGGGGGAAACAGGTGTCGCGTACTCTTTGCATTATTTGACAGTAAACTATTTTCATCCATTCTATGATCTGCTTCTCACAACTGAAGGCACCGTGGCTGATGTTACCTGACTTGCTGGCCAACCATAAGCGTTACCTGGTAGGTAACCACCCACTCACTTCACTCCAATACGGGAATCGAACCTCGGACGTCAGCGCTAGAGGCGAAGCCCCTAAAATTGCGCCACGGCGTGTGGTTCGTTTATTTATTATAACTTCATAGACCTACAAAAGGTTGCCATTGATTTGAGGCAAGATTGCTTTTCTCATGTACAACTATACGTTGCATTCTTAACAGTAAGCTTGCACAGCTTGGTCATATTACAACCTGAGTGCTGAAGTGACAACGTCGTATACAAACAGAACTATAACAATCGTAATAAATAAACAAAAAAAAAAGCGAAGAACCCTTGGATTTAATAAAAAGGCTCTTTCCTTGGCGAAGCAAGGAAAAAGGAAGACCGTATATGGCGTTCGTTTATAAAACAGCGGAAAAGCTGTGTTAAGGCTGCTTCACAAAAAAACAGATCCTTAACAAATTGCTATTGGGATATTTTCCCTCAATTTGAAAAGCTTTTCTTCTTCATAAAAATTTAAAAGCAGTACTTTGCGGGGATTTAGATATATATATATATATACTAGCAAAATACCCGCGCTTCGCAGCGGAGAAGTAGTGTGTTAAAGAGGTTATGAAAAACTAAAGGAAACATTTTAAAAATAACGTAACATGATTGTCAATGTAATTGTGTTGTCATTGTTATGAGTGTTACTGTCATATATATATATATACATACATATCCACATATATTATATATATATATTATATGTATATATATATATATATATATACATATATATTATATACACACATATTATATATATATATATACACACATATATATATATATATATGTGTGTATATATATATATATATATATATATATATATATATATATATATATATATATACACACACATATATAAATATGTGTGTGTATATATATATATATATATATATATATAT
>NW_026261702.1:0-10000 GCF_900747795.2 Erpetoichthys calabaricus | reverse complement strand
TCTGTCATGAATTTAATATGAGCTATGTTAAGAGTTGCCCAGCTGGGACGCCCCTGCACACTATATTCAGGATGAACAGCCCTGGACACTGCAATACCTTCACCCTGGACGCTAGATGGCCACCCCCCTGGGGTGGAGCAGTGCCTCGGTTTCCCACAGGGCTCCCTGGGAATTGGAGTTGGGTGCAGCCCTGTTGGGTCCCACAGGCACCACCAGGGGGTGCTGTGTTTGGGACTCCTGAGCCCATGTGGGCAGCATATACATCACACCCAGAAGTGCAGCCGGAACTCGGTGATCAAGCACCTGGAGCACTTCCAGGTGAACTATAAAAGGAGCCAGTGACCCCACCACTCAGCGGCCGGAGTTGGGTGGAGGAGAACAAGGTTGCCTGGGAGGAGTGGTGGTGCCAAAAGGAGAAAGTGCTTGGGTCACGGGGAAGACGTGCGCCCACAGGGGAAGAAAATAAAAGTATTTGTTTCATTTTACATGTGCCTCCATATCAATCTGTGTCGGGTCGGGTGCTATATAGCGCCTTTATTCACAAGATGTAAAACAGCATTTGGGAAAGCTAAAGGACACTGGCATTATTACTTAGTCTAGGAGCCTTTATGCCTCGCCCATGGTAGCAATGCATTTAAAGACTGGACAGGTACAGATGTGTGTGAACTACAGAACCCTAAATTGGTATATAATTCCAGATCAGCACACTTTGCCCAGAATTGATGGTGCTCTCTCCTGCCTTAGCAAAAGAAATTGGTTTAGTGTATTAGATCTCAGACGCAGATACTATCAGATTCCTCTTTGTGATAATGACAAGAAAGAGACAGCTTTTATCTATCCAGTTGGGTTCTTCCAGTCTGAGAGGATGCCTCAAGGCATATCTGGAGGTCCAGTGTGTTTTAATGAGTTATGGAAATAACTGTAGGAGATATACATTTATTTGAGGTTTTGCTGTAATTAGATGACTTCATTGTGTTTGAAACTTTGGAAGAACATGAATAGTGCCTCCTTAAGGTTTTGGATACCTGAAAATGTAAGGACTCTGATTATCATTTGATCAGTGAAAGTTCTGAAAAACCTCAGTTAGCTATGTTGGGCACACTGTCTCCAAAGATGGGATCTCAACTGATCTCCATCCAAGATAGAGGCTGTATTTTGAAGGCTCCAACCCAAGACTGTATCATTTCATAGGCTTCTGTGTGTATTACAGGTGGTTTGTGAAAGACCTTTCTCATATGTCTTACTCACAGAACCAGGTATTACAAGGTTGCTTGCCTATGAAGAAGACAGTGGTGAAACCTGATGTGAAAGAGCCAGGAAAGGTCTGCTGTAAGCCTAAAGAGGTATTTGCAGAAAAATAAAATAAAAAATTTGGGGAAGCTGACTAGCAGTTTTCATTACTAGAAGCCTAGCACCCTCTGAGAAAAATACCTAGTACACAAACTGAAATTTGTACAGTGTATGGTGGACAAGCTACATGACTATCTGTATGGAGGAAAGTTTGAGATACAAACAGATAACAATCTTCTGACTTACACACTTACATCCACCAAATTGGATGTTGCAGGGCATCAATGGTTCACAGCAGTGTCTGGTTATGATTTTAACCTCAAATATCAATTTGTCTCGCTGTACACATAAGAGCCCATTGGAAGGTGAGTACTGGATAAGCATTTCATCTAATGTGGTGAGAGACCTATGTCAGCAGTCAATCCTACCTGTCCTTCATTTAGCAGAGTTATTATCTATTTAGGTGTCTATATAAAGGATAGTTTCTGCAGCATATGGCAACCAGGCTACATTAACCACTGCATCACTAACCAGGATGAACCTCTCTGATCAGTCAACCTTGCAGCAAGAAGACCCATGTCTGGGTGAGGTGTGAAATGTACATGAGAAAGGAGATATTCACAAGGTAAACAAGAAAATATATAAAGATATCTCTTTACTTATGTAAGAATGGGAAAGGTTGAAGATGGAAGACAGAATGATGTTCTGCTACACAAATTCACCAAACAAACCTAAGCATAAACAGTTGCTGTTGCCACAGAAATTTCACTGGATTATACTCAGATCACTGCATGATAACTCTGGACATTTAGGTTTAGATAAGACCTATGGATTTATTAGAGATTAGTTCTATTGGCTCCATATGAAGATTAACGTTGGGCAGTACTGTTAGACTTCTGCTCAAACAGAGTTGCACCTTTCAGCCATCTGAGCAGCAGTGGACCAATGGACTTAGTGTGTATACACAAGTGTTTCCTTCCAAGATCAGAAGGCATCTACTGTAGCAAAGGGACAGTGGTAGAAGTACTTCATTCACTATGGTCTGCCCAATCTTGTACATTCAAAATCAAGGAAGAAATTTTGAGAGCCTGTTCATTCATGAGTTGTTGGATTTGTTAGGCATGAAGAAAACAAGAACCAGTCCATATTGTCCTCAAAAAAATAACAAAATAAGTAAGTCCATCTCAAGTTTGTAGTTTTTTATGAGATCTTTGGAGGGTAGATGAGTTTTCAGAGATGGGTGACTAGTCAGAAATAGTTTATCTATCTCCTATAGATATTTTTCCAAAAAGTTGAGCTTTGCTTGCAGAGAGCAACTTTGAAGAAGAACTTTGAAGAGTCGAGGCTGTAGCAAAAAGGATGTGAGGTCTCCTAAAGGCTCCATGAGGAGAATTTTGGCTACTAGGCCCAAAGTTCCAAACAAACTCTTATAACTTCCAAAATCAATAAAATGTGCAAAAATGACCTTTTAGGGAAAGGAACCACAATACCTTTGGCTAGGAATGGCAAGACAGCAGAATCTTTATAAACAAGAGCACTTATTCAGAAAATCCCCAAAAAGAAAAAAAAAAATGTCAAAAAAGGAATTACCTAAAAGATAATCCTAGCAAAGCAAAAATTCTAACAAACCAGAAAATCCAATATTCAGTGTAATGCACTCGAAAGAACTGCAATGGACAAGTGAAGTATTTGCACTTGGCCTCTTAAGATAAAGGCTGATGGTGGTTCTTCAATGGTAACAGCAGGGTAGATCTGCCTCTTGGGGTTCCACCCACAAAATACAAGGGGCATAGTGGAACAATTCATTACAGATAGATATTAAACAATTTTAAAGAGACAGAGCATAATTAATAAAAATAAACAACACCAAGAAAAATAACACAGAAACATGAAAAAGAATGATTCAAAGTTAGCAAAAATAACAGAAAATAAATACAAGCCAGGGAATAAAACCTGACTGTAATATAACAGCAACTTACTAATAAAACGGTAAAGCTACAAAATGTCAATGTTACACTAAATCTTTGATGCCAAACACATATAGTATATTCCTTGAGGCATCTTGAGAATGAAAAAAAGTATCTGTGGCATCAAACATTTCTAATGAGGTTTCCAATTTTTATCAGTACACGGTAGTCAATGTATGGCACAAGAATGGCAGCGATTCTTTTTGAAACTTGTAAATTGGTAAGAAAAATATATAATTTAAACGATTTTGTTCTAAATGTGCCTCTTAACAAAAATATTTTTTCAGTACATGCAAGTCAAAGATTTTACTAGCAGAAACAGCTCACTTCTGTAACCTTACCCATTATTCACTACGGGGGTTTTATTACAAAGTACTAATACTGATAAAGAATTTTTAAATGAAACCAGCACTTTTATAATAGTGCACCCCTAGACAATTTGAGGCACATTTGAGAATATGACCTTACTATTAGATTCTCATTAAACAAATTGAAATCAATCCTGGAAAGTATAAACTCTTTTAATGTGTGCAAGAAACAGTGTGATTGAGCTGAGGATTGTCCAGGGGATCCTTCAATTTAGAATATCAGAAATCTGCATTGCAGACATTTTCAAGCACCCATCTCCCCTAACCACATGTTTTAACTGCGATATGCCCTTTGTTGAAACTTTTTTGCGCCTCAAATTTTACCAATTTATCAAGCAGTTTTAGCGTTACTATTAAATTTCATCATTTGTTAGCCCTTTTTTGGTAATCCAACTAGGATTATATTTGCTTAATGAGCAGACTGATGAGATAACCTTCACCACACTACTGGTGCACCATCTCATTCAGCTTATATGAATAAATTTTATCCCTTCTTGATCAGTAGAACTGATGTTTGTAGAAAAGGTTTAACTGCATAATCAAACTTACTTAATTGCTTTAAAAATTTTAGCCATTTTAGTATCAGCTTCAGACTATTTTTTACTTTTTTCTTTTTTCTTCCTCTCTTTTACTTTTTTTTGCTTAATGGGAAAGGGTGGTGTTAATGTAATTACTAGGTAATGTGATTAAATGTAATGCTGCTATACAGGTATTTTTACAACATCCTTACTGCTGTGCATCCTTCTTTCCATGTCAAATGTCTTGTATTGAGTTATTGGAACTGTTTTCTCTGCTATAAGATGATCACTTTATTACGTTTCAAGGCAAAATAAGAAAAAAGGTGAAATGGGAAACTCCAGCAGATTCAAACCCGTTGCCAAATTTGACCCATTTGCCTTTTTTAGTGACTAAAAAATGTGATGAAAATGCTTAGCACATAGTAATTTTCATTATGACAGAAAACAGAATCAGCCTGTAAGTAGAACCTAAAGAAGAAGATCTGATTTCTCATATGTGTTGCTGTCTATGCTCCAAAATGTAAAGGTAATTTGACTAATTTATGACAAAAAGATGATGTCAATAGACTTATGCACAGAAATGCTAATTTTGTAAATTACAGGAATGAACTGATTAAAATTCTGTCTGCTCACCAATTTCGTTGTTTGAAGGTCACCTACTCTCATTTGTTGGTGCACCAGGAGTGAAGCCAGCTAAAGACAATTACATCTCTGCTCTTTAAGTAGGGATGCAAAAATAATCTTATTCAAATAGCTGTTACAAATTTTTTATATATATATATATATATATATACAATTAAATATAAATTGTATGCCCCAGCTTCTTATTTTAAATAATAAGGAAGAGATACGGCAGTAAACAATATCTGTATAAAAAAAATTATTACTGTTGTACTAGTGCTTTGGTCAATTGATCTATTTTTAATACAGTCAGTAGTTGGTTCAAGCAAAATGTAAGGAAAACATCAAAAAAGCGATGTATATTTTGGCAAGGGGATCACATTCCCAAAAAAAAAAAAATATCGTGTAGCCTAATGCTAGCCTAAACATACACACACATGGCAGGAAAAAAAAACATTAAAAAAATCACAGAAAAATTAACAGCTTGATTTTAGTGCTTGATTTAGCATTTTGAAACAGACTGCTGTGAAGGCTTTTATATTTATGTCTAAATGTAAACTAAAATATGTGCCTGCCATGTGAATGAGTAAAAAATCACCTATAGGTCTAAAGTAGACAGTGATTTAAGGCATAAATCACATTGACATCCTAAATATTGATATATTTGCTCCAGACTACACTTCATGATAAACACATTTCCAAAATTAAATTAAAAAGCTATGTTGTGTTTGTGTGTCATATCCATTAGATCCTCTTTATGTTCAAGATAATAGCTGACGTTTTAGTAGTTTTATTCTCCTGTTAATGGTAGACCTTTGTAACGATTAAAATGAAGTCAATTTGTTGAGTCTGTCTTTCAGCCAGAAAGCTGTAGAAACTTAGACTTACTCCAAAGAAGTGCATGAGACTTGAGAAGTATTTGTGTAGAGCTTTCATTTGAAAAATGACCCTGAGTCAGAAAATAGCAGTCATGATGTAATTTTATAGTTTTCTTATGCTAACACTAAGGCTTCACTAAAAATACATAATAATAGAAATAATAATAATAGTTACATTCAAAGTAGTAGTAGAAGACAAAGAAGGAAAACCTAATAAGGTAGGATATTATGTTAAGCTGCCATTTTGCACAACATCAAGAATAATTCTGTAACGCGCAGATGGTTGGACAAACCAAGATACTCACACCAAATGAGACTCCATCCCAATAATGAGCAAGTTTATTAACAACGAATGATCCACAGCTGTACCTTTAAAAGAATCATCTTCCCACTGTTATAGCCATGGGGAATGCCTCATAAAATAATACTTACTGAATTTATTAGCCACGTCTGTTCCTACATTACTGTATCCACTTTTGTGGTGTTGCCGATTGCAACATCTCTGTGATACCTCCTTATCTTCTCCTTTTCTTAAGGCTACTACTGCAGTCTTTAAAGACAATCTGGGATGACCCCAGTATATAATGACAAGCTCACTATGTCAAGTATATTATCAATTAGTACATCTGAGATTTCTTTGAAAAATCCTGTTGGGACTGGGTCAAGGACACAAGTGGAGGGCTTTATTTGAGAAATGACTCCAGCATTGTCCTTAATAATTTTAGAAAAATCTGACTGCCTCTCGAAAGACTGCTTTGTTATATTCAGCTATATGTGCCTTTTTTGTATTTTATAGTAGACAGTTAGTTAGTTTTCCCTTATTTACACTCAGTCCTAAACATTTCCTCTTAAGATCCGACACAGTTTTTCCAAGGTATTTTAGTGCTAGAGGATTTATAAACATTTTTTCAGGGGCCACTATTGTCAGCTGCAGCTCTCACCTTAGAAAAAAAAAATCCACTTTACTGGTACTGCTGGCTGTAGGACAACCACTAATATGGACTGATTATTGAGAACATTAGCACACTTAGATGCTGCAAATTCATTAAAATAAAGTTTTTAACAATTTGCTGTTCTTTACTTCTAGTCACCAGTATTTCTATGTTAAACAGGATGCAGAAATAGATATTCCAATATCCATGACATGCCCTTATGTCAACTTCTAATCCTTTTGAAAATGCTAAATCCAACCTGTGTTCTCCCTTATGTGTGGGCTGGCTGACATACTGGCTGAGATCTAATGAGTGCAAAAAGTTAATAAATTCTCTTGCTTTACGGTCACACTGAATATCCACATGAAAACTGAAATCCCCACAATTAAGAACCTATCATAATTAGATATTATTATAGATACTAAGTTGGAGAATTACTTAATAAAGGATACATTATGTTTTAGGAGTCTATAAATGGTCAATATGAGAGACTGTGTCACTCTTTGAATAACTACAGCAAGATGAACAAAAATATCAAAACTGGTATCTTTACAATTTAATCGGCTCAAGAAAATACTCGCTAAACTGACACCTTTTCCACATTAGCAAACCAAATGAATAAAAATTGTAATTCGGAGATACTGCTTCAATTAAAGCTGCTGCAAGGTCACTACTGAGCCATGTTTCACTCAAAGTAAGAAAGTCTATTTTCTTATCACTTATAAGATTATCAATATAAAAGGTCTTACTGTTGTGAAAGCTACGGGGTGCCACTGAGCCCCCAAACCTTAAACACAAATACACAAAACAGTCCTGGGTTCAAATAAAGGGGAAGTTTATTACAAGAATACCTTCTTCCTGTGTGGGAGCAGATGTAAAATAAATACTTGCTGGCTTCAGGTGGGTGAAGTCAGCAAGCAATTGCTGGAGATGGAAGCCAATTCAAAATGCCCTGCTACATCGCGTTGTAGCTTCTGGGTTTTCAGGTGTCTGTAGTAAGTGTGAAGCTTTAGTATCTGTTCTTCAGAAATCTTCAGCTCTTCAATGATGTTTAGATGCTCACAACCGCTGTTATACATTGCTTCTGGGGGATCTTGTGGACAACAAAAAAGCAGCAATAAGCCAACACACAAGGTTTCAGCACTAGACTATTCTACACAACACTATACAGGAAATGGCCACTTATAGGAGCATTTCACTGTCAATCATCCATCCAGATTTGTTATGAATTCTATTGCATTTCTGTTAAATTGATATGTTTTTACAAGTTTCTTGTTGGCCAGCATTTCTAAAACAGTCAACCTTTCCCAGGATGTGCATGCTGATATCTGTCTGAACACTATCTTCTGGCAGCTCTTAGCGAGTTAGGACAGCTCTCCTAAATCATGCCTAAGTTAAGAGTAGTTTCCTAAATTAGGAAAATTTATAAAATGCTTTTATTCCTACTCCTAAGAGTAGGACCAAATTTTCATTACTTTGAGATTTCTCATCTAGTTAGGATTATTCTCCTACTCTAACACAATTGATAAATATGGGCATAGACTGATTTTCACTAAACTCTAGAATAGTTCTAACTATTAGAGTGAATTCATCTTAATGCAATAGCCTCCCTCAACAGGTTTCAGTCCATTTGAGAAAGGACAGGCTATCTGGATAGAAATTTATCAGCAGCTAATGTTATGATACACGTTCAAACAATTACACATGGGACATCTTGTTAAACTGATGCTTCAACAGACTGAGCCTGTTATATGCAGTATTCAGGTCAAATTGACTATGTGGTAAGTAAAATGAATGAAGTGGTTACTCAGTGTATTTAATATCTTAATTGTGTGAGTTATAAAGAAATACTGAAAGTAGCAAAAGTTAAACTCAGGAGATAACTGATACAAGTAATAAAACTTATGAAGGGAATAAAACCATATTAGCTACACAGGTTAAGGACTAAAACTGGTTAGCAGAAAGTTTACATAGATGTTATCCCCACAGCGAAACGTATATCATAACACCAGTTACTGACAGCATGATTGACAGCAGCATCATTGGGGGGCCTGAAATCTCATCTCAATATTGCTTTTGAAACCCAAGGTTAATAAGAAAGCTTAGGTGGTAACAATGAGTTCTTTTTTGGTTCAGTGGTGTGTTTACTTATCCATTTATATGTGGTCCTGAATACTTCAAAAATGGACTGTGAAATTCTACTTGTTTTTAATAAACTAGTATCAAAAAGTGTGACTAAATTCAGTTCAGCTTATTTTTGCATGGCTTTCTCCACTAAGTATGAGTGAGAGCACTGTAACAGGTTTATGGGTAAAATACAAATAAAAGGTTTACACATTACATAATACACACACAGAAAAATAATAAGTAATTTAATTTAATTTCAAACTGCATTACAATATACAGTATGTCCATTAGTATTATTGTTGTGTTATGACCAGTTGACAATGGAGAAGAGGAAAAGAAAAACTCCAGTCTGAGGATCCCTGGAGAAAATAAACCTCTGGGGGTCCACTGGTCAGTTATAACAAAGTCAGACACAGTCACTTGCTGCCCACCCACTTCTTTGGAATTGTACAGTTTACATTTGTATTCAACAATGTAATAAGAAGGCAGAATTGCTTAATTTCCAGTTCGTGGAAAACAGATAGGAATTAGAGCCGTGCCACAGCAGGACAGCAAAAATGAAAAGCAAAAGAGAGAAGGACAAGTAACAATTTATACTTATTGTAATACTAATATTTTTGAACAAATGACTAACAATCAGAGATGCAATATGTACAGTGAATCAGCAGCTCTAATCAGGGTATGCTAAACTGAATTACAGAGTCTACAGCCTGGACTGAAAAGCTGAGGCAGAGGTGGCAGCTCTTATATGATCAGGCACATCGCTCCTCTGCTTTGGGGCCTGTAGCTAATGGCTAAGCCTCCCACTGTGATTTTATTAATTCTTGGAATCTGACTGAAAGCTGGTTATAGAATGGTTTGAAAGGCCACATTCATTGCCAATGGAACTAAATGTGTGAATTAATTATTTACTATTATGTTCCATATTTACTGTACATACCATAGGCAGAATGGGTTGTCATTCCTACCTCACAGTGCCAGCTTCTATGTGGAGTCTGTATGTATTTACAGATTAAATGGTATCATGCCTATTATTTTATTACTACATCATAAGCAAAAGCGATTCATTATGCATTAAAAAAATCAAGAATGGTTTTATGGCATGTGCAGAACATGACACAGCAAAAGTGACTTATCTCTTTAAAAAAATCTAAGGCTTTTTTAAAAATTCAATGCAGTGTAATCAGTTCAGATATATTGTTATGTGTATAAAGTACAATGAAATTCATATGTGCTCTCTTCACTACAAAAGTCTGTGATAAAATGGTAATTACTGCTTTAATTCTGTTTTCACAAGGA
>NW_026261701.1:5000-20202 GCF_900747795.2 Erpetoichthys calabaricus | reverse complement strand
TATATACATATATATATACATAATACACATATATATGTATATATACATATATTATATATATATATATATATATATATATATATATATATATTATATATACAGTGGTGTGAAAAACTATTTGCCCCCTTCCTGATTTCTTATTCTTTTGCATGTTTGTCACACAAAATGTTTCTGATCATCAAACACATTTAACCATTAGTCAAATATAACACAAGTAAACACAAAATGCAGTTTTTAAATGATGGTGTTTATTATTTAGGGAGAAAAAAAATCCAAACCTACATGGCCCTGTGTGAAAAAGTAATTGCCCCCTTGTTAAAAAATAACCTAACTGTGGTGTATCACACCTGAGTTCAATTTCCGTAGCCACACCCAGGCCTGATTACTGCCACACCTGTTTCAATCAAGAAATCACTTAAATAGGAGCTGCCTGACACAGAGAAGTAGACCAAAAGCACCTCAAAAGCTAGACATCATGCCAAGATCCAAAGGAATTCAGGAACAAATGAGAACAGAAGTAATTGAGATCTATCAGTCTGGTAAAGGTTATAAAGCCATTTCTAAAGCTTTGGGACTCCAGCGAACCACAGTGAGAGCCATTATCCACAAATGGCAAAAACATGGAACAGTGGTGAACCTTCCCAGGAGTGGCCGGCCGACCAAAATTACCCAAGAGCGCAGAGACGACTCATCCGAGAGGTCACAAAAGACCCCAGGACAACGTCTAAAGAACTGCAGGCCTCACTTGCCTCAATTAAGGTCAGTGTTCACGACTCCACCATAAGAAAGAGACTGGGCAAAAACAGCCTGCATGGCAGATTTCCAAGACGCAAACCACTGTTAAGCAAAAAGAACATTAGGGCTCGTCTCAATTTTGCTAAGAAACATCTCAATGATTGCCAAGACTTTTGGGAAAATACCTTGTGGACTGATGAGTCAAAAGTTGAACTTTTTGGAAGGCAAATGTCCCGTTACATCTGGCGTAAAAGGAACACAGCATTTCAGAAAAAGAACATCATACCAACAGTAAAATATGGTGGTGGTAATGTGATGGTCTAGGGTTGTTTTGCTGCTTCAGGACCTGGAAGGCTTGCTGTGATAGATGGAACCATGAATTCTACTGTCTACCAAAAAATCCTGAAGGAGAATGTCCGGCCATCTGTTCGTCAACTCAAGCTGAAGCGATCTTGGGTGCTGCAACAGGACAATGACCCAAAACACACCAGCAAATCCACCTCTGAATGGCTGAAGATAAAACAAAATGAAGACTTTGGAGTGGCCTAGTCAAAGTCCTGACCTGAATCCAATTGAGATGCTATGGCATGACCTTAAAAAGGCGGTTCATGCTAGAAAACCCTCAAATAAAGCTGAATTACAACAATTTTGCAAAGATGAGTGGGCCAAAATTCCTCCAGAGCGCTGTAAAAGACTCATTGCAAGTTATCGCAAACGCTTGATTGCAGTTATTGCTGCTAAGGGTGGCCCAACCAGTTATTAGGTTCAGGGGGCAATTACTTTTTCACACAGGGCCATGTAGGTTTGGATTTTTTTTTCTCCCTAAATAATAAAAACCACCATTTACAAACTGCATTTTGTGTTTACTTGTGTTATATTTGACTAATGGTTAAATGTGTTTGATGATCAGAAACATTTTGTGTGACAAACATGCAAAAGAATAAGAAATCAGGAAGGGGGCAAATAGTTTTTCACACCACTGTATATACACACACATATATATATATATATATATATATATATATATATAAAAGACAGCAACACTTATAAGAATGACAACACAATTACATTGACAATCATGTTACGTTATTTTTAAAATGTTTCCTTTTTTTTTTTCATAACCTCTTTAACACACTACTTCTCCGCTGCGAAGCGCGGGTATTTTGCTAGTATATATATATACATACATATACACACATACATGCAGTTTCAATAACATAGAAATCAATATAAACAACATTAACATCATTATCATATGAGAATATGAAGTAATATATAAGAAGCACATTTCATATAAATATAAATTATTAAACAGTAAAATCTTCTTCTGTAATTTGCTACCGTGGCTATTCGTTTGTCTGTCCAGGATTTTAAATCACCTGTAGCTCGCAAACCGTTTCACCTATTGACTTGAAATCTGGTACACATATAGTACGTCACGTCTGCTATCCGCTTTATGGGTGATGATTGTATTACTCTTTTTATCTTTATTTTATTGTAGAATCAACTCCTATCTGCACACACCAGGGCGGCCGTGGGCAGATGCGTATGGTGTATTCACTCCATGTTATCGTGCATTGCGCTGTCACTGGTATTTTGATAAAAGAATTTGAACAACATATAAGAAGCGTATAAATTATTAAACAGTAAAACATTAACATTTAAGAAGTAAAGTTACATTGAGTACCACTGTACTGCCTTCGGGTATACCTCATTTTTTCTTTGCCCATTACATGCTTAAATGTATACATTTTTTGGTGTACCTACCCGAGAACACGCGACATATAACCGACTGTGGGAGAAGCATGGATTTTAAACACGCGTTGAGTTCATCTGCTGGTCTCCCTCGTAGAATAACTGGTAATGTTTGACTAAAATCTACAGCGAGAAAAACGACATTACTTGCTTTTTTTTTTTTTTTTACGATCTCTGAGATCTTGCTTTTTTCGGTTCAAGGCTTCATAAGCTCTTTTATGTTCCATGGTGTACTTATCCCAAACCATCATCTTTGAATGTTGCAAGACTTTCGCCTTGTATGTAGATCGGGGTAATTACATTCATTGCATTCCTAGTCTGAATCACAATCTGATTGTATGGGTGGTTACCTGGCACTGTAGGGTTGCCACCCGTCCTTTAAAATACGGAATTGTGCCGCATTTGAGAATGAAATTGCGCGTCCCGTTTTGAATCAATACGGGACGGGATTTGTCCCGTATTTTTTTTATCATTTTTTTTAAAGCAGCGTCTCATGCAAATCATCCCACACGCATTTTATGAAGATGCCTCCTTTCCTACTTTTGATTGGGTAATACTTGATGTCATCGTTAGTTTGATTGGTCTTTTTAACTGTCCATTGAGGAGGGCGGGTCTTTTAAGTAGAGTCTGCAAACTGTTGGCACTGAGATGTGGCACCCGCTGCAGTATGCGTCCCTTATTTTTTTGTATTAAAAGTGGTAACCCTACCTGGCTTGTAACACTTATGTTTGGTCATGAAGTCGTCTAAAATCCGCCACGTGCCCTCTTTTAATTGCGAGAAGCAGATATATATAGCCAAATTCTCGCGCTTCGTTGCGGCGAAGTACTGCTTTTAATTTTTTAAGAAGAAAAGAAAACCTTTTTAAACAGATCGAAAATATACCAATAACAATTTGTTAAGGATCTGTTTTTTTGTGAACCTCGCTTTTCACAGCTGTCACGCTACGGCGTGTGTTTTGTTTATTTGACAGTATGTAGATCGTGGTAATTACATTCATGGCATTCGTTTTCTGAATCACAATCTGACTGTATGGGTGGTTACCTGCCAGGTTACGCTTGTGGTTGGTCAGGAAGTCGCCTTACATCCGCCACGTGCCCTCTTTCTGTTCCCAGAAGCTGATCATAGAATGGTTTTAATAGTTTACTTTCAAATAATGCAAAGAGTATGCGACACGTGTTTCTCCCTAATTCTGGGCTCATCAGGCATACACACTCACTGCATCCCCTCTCGTGAATCGAATCTCTATCGTCAGCGCCAGAGTTGAAGCCCCTAACGTTGCGGTCAGCAAGTCGGCTAACATCCGCCATGTGCCGTCTTTCAGTTGCGAGAAGCAGATCATAGAATGGATGAAACTGTTGCCCCTAACGTTGCGCCACGGCGTGTGGTTCGTTTATACCTTGTGTCTTCTCATTAAACTTTTATCTCGCGAATATGTTATTGCAATCCGCAGTGGGAGCGTTTCTATAAAGTTAATTTAAACTTACGTTTTACACCGTGCTTTATTTCCCTTATGAACATGCTTGTATGGTTCACTCGCTCCCTTCTCAATTGTTTAATGAATTTTTTGCTCTTCGCTGTTTGCGGCTCTTCCTTCATTTCTCCCTACTGCGTTCTTTTATCTCGCGAATATGTTATTGCAATCCTTAACGGGAGCGTTTCAAGAAACTTAATTTAAACTTACGTTTTACACGGTGCTTTGTTTCCCTTATGAAGATGCTTGTATGCTTCACTTGCTCCCTTCTCAATTGTTTAATGAATTTTTTGTTCTTCGCTGTTTGCGGCTCTTACTTCATTTCTCCCTACTGCATTCACAGTCTTTTCACGTGATTACGTGGGAGGCGTGATGATGTGACACTCAACTCTGCCTCCCATGGCCATCAAGCTGCCATCCATTACAGTATATTGTCAAAAAAGAGGTTCCAGTTATGACCATTACGCGTTGAATTTCGAAATGAAACCTGCCTAACTTTTGTAAGTAAGCTATAAGGAATCAGCCTGCCAAATTTTAGCCTTCCACCTACACGGGAAGTTGGACAATTAGTGATGAGTGAGTGAGTCAGTCAGTTAGTCAGTCAGTGAGGGCTTTGCCTTTTATTAATTAGTATAGATATCTTTGAAACTGCGTGCCCAGAGCTGAAAAGGGAAAGAAGACATTTTGTATATTATGTAATCAAAATGTTCTGTAACTGGAACAGCAGGCAGATACAAATGAGCACATTATATTATGAGGAGCAATGATTCATGTTTTTAAGAGAGATCAAATGAGGGACAGGCAATGTGTTTTCAAAGATTGTTGGATTCTGCAAAATATGCCAATGTTAAAAAAACAAATGCACAAAGAGGTATTATTTATTTAGAATGTATACGTTTGAGCTCAGATAAACTAACCAGAGTGTATATGCCTGTAAGATGATGTGAAATAGCCATCCAATTTCAAATGATACAGAAACGTAGCCATCAAAGGCACCCTATAAAGAACAGGATTTTAAAAAGAATTTTTAGAAACATAATCAGAGAAGACAATGCTGTTTGCCATCTACTGTCCCAACACTCAAACATCAAACCTGGTTAAGAAGGCAATGGTAGCAACAAAAGCTATAGCCTCCACCTGATATGAAGTTTGCTTTAAGACCCTGATTTGAATCTTTCAGTTTGCAGGTTTCTCATGCAAACATATTGAAATGCATTAAGGCATTATCTATATCTGATAAATCTGCCTTGCACCCTAGAGACATAGTGCAAAATACTGGGGGTCTTGGGATATCCTAATAAACCACAAAGACCCTCCTGGAAGCCTGAAAATCAAAATTGTGTGGGGTGCCTGAATATAACTATCTGTGTTACAAATTACACGGTGCCCATTACTGCATTTGGTAGAAAATTCTGCGGAAAGTGCAAAAATCACTTCACAAGTTTTAGGCCAGATGGAACAAGATGAGTGTGTGTGGCAGCAGGCTGAGTGGGGCAAGATGTCTAACTGGCAGCAAACCTTTAAATCAGGAGGGTTTGAGAAAGAGATTGCAGTAGGAAAGCTTTAGTGTTACCTAGAGTAGAGGTGATTGTGAATTGCATGACACGGACAGCAACCCAATTACAATTTTCTCACTTATATCTTATTTTTTTGTTTGAGTGTTCAAATTAAATTTTGCAAGTGATTCAAATCTGATACAATGCTGGACCAATATCTACCCTGATTTTGCAAAATTAACACAAATAAATTCATTAGACACGCCACCTAATAGACAACCATGAGACCAAAGTTCAAAATCCAAGTGCTCCCTACATGCAGTTTACATGTTCCATTTGTTTTCATGTGGATTTCCTCCAGGTAACCTGCAAGTCAGGTGGACTGGCAATGCTAAATTTGCTCTGATTTGTGTGTGTGTGTGTATGTGTCTGTATATTATATATATATATATATATATATATATATATATATATATATAAACAGTTAAGGAATAAAGATGGATGGATGGATAACAAGCTACATGCAGACTTCAATTGTTTGCAGTGGAGACCACCAGCAAATACATCATCTCATAAAAGGCAAGTCAATAGAATTATTCTATGTAGATTTTGCTGTATACCCAAGACATTATGGGTTTATCTGTACGTAAAAAAAAAAAAGAACATGAGAGACAAGCCACTCTGCATGACACAGTAAAACACATGCATCGGGCACAATATTTCAGAATAGACAAATAGGCTACAAGAGCAGGCTTTTTTCTTTTTCAAAATTCCCAAAAATGATTTAATACTTGTCACAGAAGTGAAAATACATTCTTTTTTTGTAACATGATATAAGAGAAATGAGTAATTTAAAATTTAACCCACTAGCATAACAGATAACTTACTCTGATGGTGACATTTTAATCATAATCTTACTACGTAGCCTCCAAAAATTTGGAAATTTAGGTACTTAAAATAAACTGACTAGCCTAATATTATTACAAAATTAATTAACAGTGGAGTATAACAACTTGCACTAAATACCTGCCCATAATTTCTGTTTTCTGTATCAGCACGAAAGTATGCAAAGAGGGAAATCACACCATCCAATCAATGCATACTGCCACAGTATACTTTGAATTAAATCAGCCTTTTATCAGTGCAGTCAAAGCCCACAGCTCCAATCTTACTGTCGTGTTGATTGTTTAGTTTCAGTTTACTGCATCTGTGCCTCCAATGTTACATTATTCCAAGGATTATCATTAATCATAACAACAAAAATAATACATTTTATTTATATATCGCCTTTCCCATGCTCAATGCTCTTCACAGAGTCACATAAAGAAACAGCAGGTATATGTAACAGTGGATACAAATATTTCCAGAACAGAATACTAAAACAGATAGATTCAGGATACACAATGCATTAATTAGAACAAAAGACAATAAACCAGAGCAAATTACTAAATTCAGTACTAACAGAAAACCCTAGCAATAACATTTGTAACATAACACATACACAAATTATCCTGAGCATCTGGACAGTCAGGAAGGCGTTTTAAGTTGTTTTTTAAAAGATTAAATGGAGACCGCTGATCTAATTTAGGGAGGTCATTCCAAAGTCTGTGCGCTATACAGCTAAAGGCCCTGTCACCCATAGAGGGCAGGTTAGTGTGGGGCACAACAAGATTGCCAGAATCAGAAGACCTTAGTGGGCGAACAGGAGCATACCGATGGAGAAGGTCACTGATGTAGCCTAGTGCAAGGCTATTTAAAGTTTTGTAGGTTAATAATAGAATTTTTCATTCAATTCTTTAAGACACAGGGAACCAGTGGAGGCAAAACAAGATGGGTATGATGTGCTCGCTGTTGCTGATCCATGTCAGGACTCTTGCAGCATAGTTTTGAATCAACTGGAGTTGTGATATAAGATAAGAAGTGGCAACTGCCAGTAGAGAGTTACAATAATCAATTGAGGATGTTATAAAAGCATGGGCAAGCTTCTAAGCATTAGAAAAGGATAGGAATGAGCAAACATGGGATGTTATGGAGGTGAAAGTAGGAAAGTTTCTTGATGTTGTTCATGTGGGTGTAATAAGAAAGGGAGGAATCAAAAATGACACCAAGACTCCTTGCATCAGAACAAGTTCTGATGAGATCACCGTCAAGTGCGACTGAAAAGGAGGACATTTTCTTAAGTTGCGCTTTAGTACCAGTTTTGTTGCAATTTAATTTTAATGAATTCTGCTCCATCCAGGTTTTAATTTCACTGAGGCAAGTTGTGAACTGAGAAAGAGAAGTTTCACTTTTAACACTGAAATAGAGTTCGGTTATCACCTGCATAAAAATGATAGCCCAGTCCGTAGCTTTGAATAATATTGCCAAGGGGTAGCATATAGATACAGAAGTGGGCCCTGAAGAACTCCTTGTGTGACTAGCGCTGAGCTGGACCTGCGCTTGCCAAGACTAACAAACTCTTGCCTGTCAGTCAGATAGGACTTAAACCACTGGAGGGCAGTGCCAGAGATACCCAGCATGTTCTGCATTCTGGACAGAAGAATGTCATGTTTGACAGTGTCAAATGCTGCACTAAGAATATACTCACACTGACAATTTATTCCATGCCCGAGTACGTTTTTCCACATGTAATCTCGCAAAGTCTAGTTTGTTTGACTAGTGTGATCACATCCATGCTGGTCCAATAGTTCCATGCCCTGGCCCACTTGGAAGAGAAGGGCCCAAGCATGGTTCAGCAGCATTCAGAAACAGTGTGATCTCTACACGTGATCGAGCACGAAAAACAGACATGACCACAAGGATGCGAGAAGTCAGATAGTGCAATTCTCATTTCATTCAATATCTTTTGAGTTTAAAACAGGTTGTTTATTCTCACCTTACACATGAAGGTGAATTGTAGTTAGCAAGAAAAGCTGCAAATTCTTCCTTTAACATCATTTCTCACCCTAAAAATCTTCTCGTAAGTGCACCACGATTAACAGCAAAACACTCACACTCAATAAAACTGTAAGAGGGTAGAGCATTATCCTGCCCGGCATGACTCCAAAGCCATTTTACCATAAGTAAAATAACTTTGACATGCATGCTGTCACTACATTTTCAGATCTTGTTTGGGCTTTACACAAAGTCACAGTGTGTGTGTAGGCCAGCAGGGGAATTTGGTTGAGGGAGTTTTTTTAGGATTGCACTTGGGCACTGTCCAGAGTCTGCTGCCATAACCAAATCATTAATTACCTGAAGCAGAGCAGTTTCACAGCTATGCTGTGCCCTGAAAGCAGATTGAAAAGGTTAAATCAAATTATTAGAAGTTAAGTAATTGGTTAGTTGGGAGGCTACAACACGCTCAAGAATTTTTGACAGAAAAGGTAAGTGAGAAATAGGCCAAAAATTGTTAAGTTTGTCAGCATCAAGACCAGACTTTAACATTAGGGTTACACATGCGACTTTAAAATTGGCTGGCACAAATTTATGAAGTGTGGTGGAATGGGGTCCAGTACACAGGTAGTGGGCCTCATCTTACAAAGCAGGTTTTTAAGAAATGTAAATGTGACCGGTGAAAATTTATAATAGATCTGGATGGAGTGGTTAGACAGGGAAAGATATGGATATGGATCTATGTTAGTTATAATAACTTAGATCTTTAATTTTATTGCGGAAAACGTGGAGGAATTTTTCACAGACTTCGGTAAAGAAGTTAATTGGGCCAGATGCAGGCTGAAGTAGTTTAATAACGACAGAGAACAAAACCCTTGGGTTATCGCAAGCACCTTCTATTATTCTGCCATAATGTGTGTTCTTGGCTGCAGTTGGTGAATCCCTGTAAGACCTTTGATGATTAGAGAAAGCCTGGATGTGCACAGTGAGGCAATTCTTATGTGACATTCTCTCAAGGCGTCACCCAGCTGCTTTCATAGACCATAACTCTGAATTGTACCATGGAGCTGAGCACTTAAAGGAAACCGAAACCTCCTTATACTTTAAAGGAGCATTTTTTTATCTAGTGCTGAAAGGAGGGCTGTGTTGTAGTCATTATCTAGTGTTGATGGAATAGGTGAAGACAGAAAAAGATCAGAAATGGAACTGGCAAGGATAGAAGGAGAGATATTTTTAAGGTTTCTGAAAGAAATTTGACATTTACAGGTAATAGAAGGGAGAGGTAATGAGACAGGGAAAAATACTGCTTTATGGTCAGAGAGTCACAAATTACTGCTATAAAGTGTTGCTGACAGATAAGCCAGATGTGAAGATCAGGTCCAATATATAACCACCAGTGACTAGGAAAATCAACATGTTGCATCAAGTCAAAACAGTCTAGTATGGATAAGAATTCATTTCTCATCTTGCATGTGGTAAAGTCAATATGTATGTTGAAATCGCCCATAAGAATTACTCTCAGCAAAAGGGAAGTTGGGAGGGTTAATAATTCAGTCAGATCACGTAAGAAAGAGCCGTTGTATTTTGGGGGACGATAGAAAACGATGAGTAAGACAGAACCAGATTTCGTTATCAACTTAAGAGCCAGACACTCGAAAGACAAATGACAGTCAATTGGGATTTGCTTGATGTTTATAGTTTATGCTCTAATAATTACTGCAACCCTCCACTTTGTCTTGAGATGCAAAGCTCTGCGAAGTAAACAAATCCAGATGTTGTCACTTCCGTGACAGATGCAAAATTGTTTGGTTTTTGCCAGGTTTCCATTAGGCATACCATGTCAAGGATAAGAGTCTGTAATGAATTCTGATACCACCAGCATCTTCAGTTAAACATTGCAGTATTAGCTGACGAGGGTTCATGATCAGAGTTTATTTTAACAAGTTGCAAATTTGGTACACTGACACTCCTTTTTCCAAAGACATGAATAGGACAGCATATTCCTGAAGAAATGCTACTGTTGAACTTTTCATTTGGAGCCCACCAGTGACAGTGACCTTACCCATGATGTAAATATTTTGGGCGCCGCACAATACCAGTGTCTTTTAGGACATTCCAATCTGACCATTTGCTCTATACAGTTTAATATGAAGGAGTCTGTCACAATAGTATTTTAGAATAGTACAGAGCAATACTTATGTGATAGTGACAGAGTAGCAGCAAAGTACAGCAGAGAAGGTGAGGAGGGAAGGGTAGAGTGGCACAGATGACCAGCAATAGCAAGCAGGATAAGAAGCATAGTAGAAAATATAACAAGATGCACACAAAGATACCAGAATTCAGAGATTCCAATATACAGTGACATACATATAACACTGGGTATTACAGGCATGATCGCCCCAGAGCCGCAAGCCAGGTGGGTATAAAATCAGATAATTTTTCAGTCATTAAGCATGTACAGAAGGAATCAAGAGCAACCCAATACAGTGGAACCTCGGGTCACAAACGTCTCGGACCATGTACAAATCAGGTTACGACCAAAAAGTTTGCCAAACTTTTGCATCTGTTCATGACCACACACTCGGGTGACGAACAAGCCAGTTTCCCTTCCTGTTCGTATGCGCCGATGATTTCCGCACATGTTCAGTCTGTCCCTGTGCAGCAAGTGAGCGAGAGAGAGAGAGAGAGAGAGAGAGAGAGAGAGAGAGAGAGCGCGAGCGAGTGAGAGCGAGCCCATGCAGAAGTAGTAAACATTACAGAAGAAGTAAGTAAACATTTAGTTTACTATTACACTGTGCATTCTATGGTATAATTAACTATTTTTGTGCTTAAAAATCTTTAAAAAAATATATATATATATACATATATATATTTACATACAGCTCGTACGGTCCGGAACGGATTAATTGTATTTACATGCAATCCTATGGGGGAAATTACTTCGGGTCACGACCAAATCGCATTGTGACCAGAGTTTTGGAATGAATTACAGTTGTGACCTGAGGTTCCACTGTATATCTATTATATATTGTCAAAAAATGACCATAAGACATCGAGAAGGTTTGGGGTAGCCACCCATATAATTGTTCCCGGCTGCAAAACTGATTAAATAACAGAGACATGTTCATTCAACTGAGTCCAAAACAGAACTGATTCTCAGGAGACAAGCTGGCAGCTTTAAAGGCCAGTAGCGGAAGTGATGTCATCAATACCGGAACCGGAAGTGACGTCGTTGGCTGCCCCAGAGCCGGGCGGGATTTCCCTAGAATGGTCTGAAAAAGATCGAGAGGGAAAATTAGTGCACTTCACCACCCCCTGGTCTGACATGGAATCACATGTATTTAAGCCCTTTAGTTGTCTCCTAAACACACGTGTGTGACAATACCAAGATGACAGACAGCTCCTAGATCACCACGCTACAAAGAAATGTTCATAAGACTCATCCTGTGAACCACAAAAGATTCAGTTGTCCCAGAGGCTCGAACATAGTCGAGGCAAACTCCATAAAGTCTATAAAAAATAAATCCAAATCAGTACAGTTCGAGTCAGATGCATCCATTAACTATATATACAGAAGTGTAAGAAATGCAAATTTAAAGCAAATTGTAATGAAAAGTGTTAACAGGGAAGAGCAGCAGTAGCATGCACACGCCAGTGTCCCCATCCAAGTAGTTGTCATTGCTGCTATTGTTTTTTTTTTATTTATGTTGTAGTCCCCAATTTTTTGCTCTCCCAATCGTGTTTATGATGAGACAGCATCCATGTCATCCACTGTTACTCCTGTTTTATTCTTGTGTACTTTGTTGATTCTTGAAAATATTTGCAATTGATACAAAATAAATATTTTTCTCAACTTACCCATCCATTTTTTGGAGTCATTTACGTCCTGCACAAGGCAGCACTTATTTCCTTTAGTATTGAGGAGAAAAATGCTATTCTGCAACACTGCACAACTTCAATGAAACCAGAATAAAAGTAACAAATGGAAAGAAATTGAAACAAAAAACATTTTTAATAAGAATGTGTAGAAGACAGGAGCCAGTAACGTTTTTCAGTACTTATACATGTCTTTATGGAAGGGAAAGGAAAACTCACTTTGCACACTGTGAAAATGCACTTCTCATAGACAACTACTTGGGAATCAAATGCAGCAGAAATATTCTGTGTCCTTTTCAGTTTCCATTATATAAGCTGTGTAGACAATTTGCAAGTATGCATGGAAGAGAACAAAAGGTAATGCATTGAATGGTCTTTGAAGCACTGTAGTGCAATGTGTTATATTAGTTGCCACCATTATAAGGATAATAAACCTCTTAAAAATGTCAATGTCAAAATGTTTCCAAAACAACCACTTGCAATATGTTTAGCTGCTTATAGGCATGATTTTATATTACTACTACCAAGTATAATTAATTAATACACTACTTTGTGATGTGCAAACTCTGCAAATTGCGTGTCTATATTTCCATTATATTTTGCTCAAGACAAACAAGATGAGTTTAAATAGAGGACATTTGCATGGACAGTTTAACATCAAAGCACCCCATTTTCCTGAATTGTACTAGTAATAAAACCACAGTAACATCTGCTGCAACAGGTCTAAATTGGTTTAAAGCTTGGGAAAGGAAGATATGCCGATGCTTCAAGCTGAAAAACGATTACTTCATAATATGTGAACAGGACATGCCATGGGACTAGAAATGGCCAAACAAGTTTACAGCTTGGGATACAGACGTACTCAAACAGATTAAAGTGTTTGAGCAAATTCATCCATCATATTGACAGCCAGACAATCAGAGTATGTAACAATTACGTGTTGTGAAACCCCTGTGAAATTTTATAATAAATATGCCTCATCTGAGACCAACATCAGAAGAGGACAGACAGATGTCAGAAAAGGGCGATAGCGATGTCAAGAGGATAAGACAGAGTGACGTCAGGAGAGGGCACCAGCCACATGCGGCTGTTTAAAGCTCATTGTCAGCTAAAGCATTCCATAAATATCAATTGCTAAATCAACGCTACCCTGGGACATTCATTTTAGACTTCTCATAAGCTTTTTCTAAAGACTAGATATGTTCAGACTTTGTTATCCACAATTTCTTTTATGCTTTTCTCTACTGGTATTATTGTTCCTTAATAAACACCATGTTGCTTTTAACTTTCTATACTTTGTCTTCATATCTGGAGTGACCAAAGTAATGAGATAATTTTCTTAGAGTACCTGGAGCAGTGAGGAAGTATCAATTGATCCAAGCTGCAAGGTTTATCGAGCTGAAGATGTACAGCTCTGTCCAATAATGAACAATGTGTAAATGTAATATATTCATTGGTTGATAAAAGGCCTATAGCGATGGATATTAAGTCTTTTTATGTTTATTATTTTTTTGGATACCAAAGGTAATATTTACATGTATCTAAGACATTATATGTTGTTCATACCTATGATAAGTAAGTCTCTTGGAGAACTAAGAAATCAGACTGTGCATGAGTTATTCATATGGTACTTGTGTGGGGGGTTAAAGTGCTAGGGAATAATGTGCATGTGTATACATCTTTCATATGGTACTTTTGAGGTTAGGATCTGTATGTATTAATGTGAAACAGATGACCAACCCAGTAACAAACGTGAATAGTACAAATATCACGATAATACTATTACTTTATCATTAACATTAAGTTATATTCTTAATACTGAATAGTATGTATTTAAAAAAAAGGATAAAACATTACGCAATAACTTCTTGATGCGTAAAATAATTATGAAAAGGATGTAATTTGATTTTGAACACATTTAGAGAATATTTACAGTCTTGATGCCATTTTATGGCTTTATCTTTTAATCTTTGAATGGCTTGAAAGACAATTAAATCATGCAACATTCCTCACTATTTCTGCTAGACTACTAAATACTTTTCACTACTTGGAGAAACATTCCATTTGAACACCAGAGTATGGTGACGCACAGGCAAATGAAGAAATATCAACATTGCCAACATTTTTACACCTTTTTCCATAGCAAGCAAAGTACCTAAAAAAAAAGACAAACCTACTGTTAACTGAAACAGCAAAGTTAGTTAAGGTGGCAGTAAACAAGAAAGTACAGATGCAGTGCCAGGTGGGAATGAACAAAGAAGAATTGTGTGCAGTTCCACTGTTATGTGTGGGGAGCAGCTCTCAAATGACTACAGGTATCTGTGCTGACTGAAGACACCAACTGCTTTGTAATTAAACAATTTGCCTTTTACATACATATACCATATCATACAGGATTATGGATTAAATTTAAAACCAATTACAACACTATTTAAATTGAACTCATATTCTAACTATTTTTTTAAAATATTCTACTAAAAAAAAGTACTGCGCCTATAAATAATTTATTTGTACATACATTCAATCTCATGGTACTCTATGGTTTTTGGAGAAAGGGCAGTAGGCATGCACTGTCAGGATGCCCAGCCAATTAGACATTAGTGAGGACAAACAAACACACATGCTGCCTGGAATGGCATCTGTGATTATAGTACCTAAAATAATGTGGTGATTCCACTATTAAATATTTCTAATGTTTTGCAAAATTACTATCACTGTGAAAAAAACTTAAAGATCAAATATAGTAATCGTAAATTTAATGCTGAGATGAATACTAGGGACACTCTGATCAAGTTTTTTGTTAGTGATTACTTATACTACGTTATTGGATCACTTCATTCCATTACCGATTTTTTTCTTGAAATATTTAAAGAAAAAAAAACATTTTAACATTCCTTCATAACCAGACAAGAAGAAGCCTTATGTTCAATATTAAACTGTTAACTTTTGTATTTTTATAATTAAACTATAGGCCACGTGTTCTCTTGAATTTTT
>NW_026261700.1:10000-20831 GCF_900747795.2 Erpetoichthys calabaricus | reverse complement strand
ACTAGATGATAGATAGAGAGAGAGATAGATAGATAGATAGATAGATAGATAGATAGATAGATATTTATTTTTATAAAAAACAACTTTATTAAATTCAGTATGAAATACATTAAAAACACAAAATCTAACCACGGGTACAAAAACTATAATAAAATCACATTTTGAACTTCTAAATACTCCCAGTCCATCCCTTTATTTCATAAATACCCACCCAAACCCTCGCCCCTTCATTCATCCCTTCCATTCCCACAATTCCACTCATTTATTACAAAAACTATATAGATTTCTGCTCATACATATTCTATTAATAATCAAATTATAACTAGAATACAAAGTGCAGTTCATCATTGTCATAATTACACAATACATTATTTACACACCACTTTTCCTTAAACTGTGAAAGATTTCTAGTAGATTTATAAAAATTCAGATCTACTTCTATTCTACTTTTACAAGTCATTTTAAATAATACTGGGGGTCTGTGCTGCCTGCTCCCTTAACTTTATTTTTCCGGGTTTTCCATATTCCCAGTTTCGCCTGTCCTAAAATAAAGTTAACCAGGTTAACATTTGTATTTGTTTTTTTTGAGCTCTTTACCCCAAACACAAACACCATCCTATTATAACAGACCCCCAGACCCTCAATCAACTGCTTTATCATTTTAAAAAAAGTCCCCAATCTTTCACAAAACATAAAACAGTGAAATACAGTCTCCCTTAACCCACAGAAAGGGCAGGTATCTAAAACCCCTGGACAAATAACTGATAAAAAGGAGTTCACAGCAACTATACAATGCAATATCCTCCACTGTAAATCCCCTACCCTACTGGTCAATGGTGGTCTATATAGCGCTCTCCAGGCTGGCAGTGTTCCTTCAGGAATGGCAATCTTCGTCCTCCAGGGTGTGTCGGCCTTCACTGCTTTCAGTTGATCCTGATTCTTTACTTTTACGCAGATCCTGTAGAGCTGTTTTCCTTTGATGGTGTGCAAGGGCAAGTCTCTCAGATCTTTTGTCGAAAGTAATCTGTTGGTGTTACTATTGTCCCAATCTCCTACTGGAGACACCACAAGTGTAGTGAAAGTCTGATCTTCAGGTGGTTTCAGCTTGTCTTTAAAGGTGGTCTGCAGGAGTGTCCTTACTTCACTTCCTAGAGATGCTTTAACTTGTGTTAGGAAATTCCCCACAAGCCGCACTGAGTGCACTTCTGTTTCTGCTGCTACCGTTTCTGGACTTTTCCAATTAAAATCATCCCAGTTGATTAAATGTTTTAATTGTGTAATGTTATTTCTACAGAGACTATGAATAAAGCTTGCAGACTGTCCTATTGTGGTGCAGATATTTGGATTAAATACAATGGGCTCTTCTAGAATCCAAAACAATGATAGGTCATCACAGTCTCTTTGAATTGATAAAAATTGCCAAGCTTTAAAAAGACTCTTGTAAAAGTCTGGTACTTGTAAGGTCTCAGGTTTCTCAAGATGACACCATATTAAGCTTTTGCCCAATCCCATTTGTCCCACATGGTTAAAAAAAAAGCAGTGCTAGATTCATCCAGGGCTCGAGCGTTATGGAGTATAACAGTTTTTGCACTGTCTGAAGGCGGAAGGCAATAATTCTACTTTCAATGTCCATAATCCCCTGCCCACCTTCATCAAGTGGCAAGTATAATAAGCCCCTCCTCAACCAGTGAAGACCATCCCAAAAAAATTAACAACAGTTTTTGAATCTCTTGAATAATCTGTGGTGGAGGCTCCAGACAGATACACCGGTGCCACAGACTTGAAGTCACCAGATTGTTAATTACTAACATCCGACCTCTGTACGACATTTGGGATTGTATCCATTTCCATCTGGCCAACCGAGCCACCACTTTCTCCAAGAGTCCATCCCAGTTCTTCTGGACATAATGATCATCTCCTAGATGTACTCCCAGGTAGAGAATCCCTCCTGTGCTCCATTGCATCTCTCCTTGTAAACTCGGTGTCTTATATCCAGCCCAGTCTCCAACTAACAAAGCACTGCTTTTACTCCAGTTTACTTTAGCATTGGAAATCAGTTCATATTTCCTTTGACAGTCAGTAAGATTATCAAAGTCTTCTTGATTTGTGATAAAAACAACAATGTCGTCTGCGTAGGCCGTGACCTTTACAGGATTCCCAGTACAGTGAGGAATGGAGAGACCAGTCAGCACTTTTCTCAGGTTCACTAAGAATGGCTCTAAGGCGAGGGCGTACAGCATCCCTGATAACGAACAGCCTTGTCGGACTCCTCTTTGGACGCTGAAAGGCGCACATAAACCACCATTGACCTTAACTATACCAGAAATGTCACAATACAACATCCGAATGTACTTTATAAATTGTTCCCCAAATCCAAAGGCCTTGAGAGTGTTCCATAGATATGAATGTCTGACTCTATCAAAGGCTTTTTCTTGGTCAATTGAATAAATCCTGTTCTAAAATTGAACAGTTTTGCTGCAGCAATAATATCTCTAACTAAAAAAATGTTATTAAAAATGGACCTATCAGGGATGCAGTAGCTCTGGTCAGGATGCACCAGTTTCACTAACACTGTGCGCATTCTATTAGCCAAGGCTTTAGACAGGACTTTATAATCTGCACAAAGTAAAGACACAGGCCTCCAGTTCTTAATATGGCACAAATCACCTTTTTTTGGCAGAAGTGTGATCACTGCCCTTCTACAGCTCTGAGGTAGCACACCTGATTTAACACTGTGTTCTAACACTTCTAACAAATCCTGGCCAATGACATCCCAAAATTCTTTATAAAATTCAATTGGAATGCCATCAATCCCAGGGACTTTTCCATTATGAAGTTCGTTCACTGCTGCCAAGATTTCTGCCAAAGTGAGCTCTTTGTTCAGCTCGGTGGCATCTGTTTCAGAAATCTGTGGTAAGTCCTCTAAAAAGGACTGCAAGTCTTCGTCACTACCACATCCCTCAGTAGAAAACAGATTTTTATAAAACTCACGGACCTCAGTTCTTATCTCACCCAAGTCCTGTGTCTTTTCACCATTAGCTTACTCACACAGTGTAGAATTTGCTTTGAGAATTCTTTTTTTCCAAACTAAAAAATATTGTGTTGGTGCATCCATTTGAGTTAACTGCTGGAAGCGAGCCCTTACTAGAGCCCCCTGAGCTTTTGTATCTAGTAAATGTGAGAGCCCCCTCTTTGTTGCTTTGCGACTCTCCGTAAGTGTTTCATCTGAGCCATTCCCTAAGAGCTGTTCAATCTGAGATATTCTGCCTTCCAGCTCTGTCATTTCTGACTGTAACAACCGTGTGACATTTCTGGTATATGCTGACACAAGGATCGAATGTGGTTCTTCCCCAGTTCCACCACTGCTGTAAGCTGTTGAACTCCTTCTTTGAATCCCTCCAACCTCTCCAAAAATAATTAAAAATATCTTTAAATCTCTGATCATGTAGTAGGAGTACATTAAAATGCCAGTAAGCACTGCGGGGCCTGTAGGTGCTTGATAGAACTGTACAGACCACTAGGCTGTGATCTGAGAAACCAGTGGGGACAATGGAGCATTCCTTAAATAGACCCAAAAAGTGTTTAAGGGTGTAAAATCTATCGAGTCTTGCCATAGAAAGGATCTCACTAGTAATCTTTCCCCATGTGTACTGCCTGCTGCTGTCTCCATGCTTACTCCTCCACACATCCACCAGCCCCGTCTCCCCCACTATCCTCCCCAATTCCCGTGCAGATAGGGGGTGTGGCTCCAAGCTGTTATTTCTGTCCCTCTGAGGGTCAAGGGTACAATTAAAATCCCCACCCAATATCACCACTTCCTCAGGGTCACACTGACTTAAAACATCTGCTAATACTTTAAAAAAATCAAGTTTTTCATTCCCATTATTTGGAGCATATACATTAAGAAAAGTGAACCAACAGCCATTTACTTTCGTTTTTACTTTCAGTAGCCTCCCTTTCACTACCTCATGCACATTATGATCCTCTGTTCGAAAACCGCTGCGAGACAAGACCGCCACCCCCGCACTGACATTTGTCCCATTACTAAAGAAGCAGTCCCCCTTCCAGTCCCTGCTCCACTCCCACTGGTTTGTCTCATCTATGTGGGTTTCCTGTAAAAAGGTGACTGTCAGATTTTTTCTGATTTAGAAACTCAAAAAGCGTCAGTCTCTTACTTGGATTCCTCCCACCATTAATATTTAAACTTCCCAATTTCAAATTCGCCATACTGATTAAATGTAAACAGCAACTTAGCACCAAACCAAGTGACCACCACAGATACAGCGGCGGAAAATTCCTAAAAATGTTATCCATTACAGTTTTCATTTTTTAGCCTGTTTCCTCAACCTATTCGTAATATTCTTTAATCTCACGAGCTCTTTGATGTTAAACGTCGTGGCCATGGTCTTGTCTTTCTCAAACTACTCACTGATGATATAAAAAGATTCACATCGGGAAAAAAATCCGCCACATTCACCCTTCTCCTGCCCTCCGTCGCCTGTAAAAACTGTTTCACACTCTGGGCGCTGTAACCGCCCCTGCCACTTAAATCTTGGGAGTCCGAGATGGTTGAACAGTCTGACATTTCTCCATCACCCTCCTCCCCTGCGCTCACCACGGCAGGACCGTCATCGACCGTCTCTGCGAGAACTGCAAAAGCCCCCTTAGCATTAAACAGAGGATCAGCAGGATCTCCGCCCTCTACGCCCGATCCCCGACTCGTGTTCATCCGCTTTTTAGTTGTACCACCGTCTTCTATTCCATGCCTTTTCCGCCCTGGGCGTCTAAACTCGCCGTCTTTCTCAATATCAATATTTCCATCCTCCTCTTCCACATCCACATCTCCCCATGATCTGCCCGGTACTGTTACGGAAATCTCCGTATTCAAACCACTTTCATTCTCATCTGGATTACCTTTTGGGATGTCTTCCTCATCCCCCTGAGGCATTGCCTCCCCCTCGTCTACAATCTCTCGGCTCCCAGCTACTACAGGACGGCTTTGAACTTCACCTTCCGACCTTTCCTGAACTTCATGTTCATTGCCTCGTTGTTCTTTTCCGTTTTCGGGACAATGTTTAATCAGATGGAGTTCACTCCCGCACCGTAAACATTTCATTTCATCAGAAGACACAAAGATCACATAATCAAATCCATCAACTTTAAACTTCATTGCAATATTGAGATTCTCGTTAATTCTGTTCAAAACCATGTAAACTTGCCTTCGAAAGGACAGAACATGTTTTAATGCTGGGATTTACACCCCAATGGAATAAAACGAATTTAGAAACAAGTCTGCCATGGCGCTCCAGCTCTTTTTCAATTGTTTCATTCTTTATAAACGGCGGCACATTTGAAATAATTACTTTGCGTGCTGGGGTGCCCAGCGGAGTTACCTGAACAAAAGATCCATCAATAACTACACCTCTTTCCACCACTATTGAGACCAGATCTACTGAACTTAAGAATAAAACAATCGAGCCGCTCATTCTGGAAGCCGATTTTATATTTTCACAACCGACCACCTGACCGACTGCTAAAACTGCCGTCTCCAACGGGACAAACTCCTCTAACAGAAGTTTTATTCCGTGGCGGCGGCTCAGGGTTTCTAAATTCGCAGCCATACCGGCTGCAGTGGCCAAAACGCCACTCAGTACAAACAACGCTCAAAACCTTTCAATAATAGTTCAAAAGCATGATAGAAATGAAAAAAGAATGAAAAAAGTATGAAAAAAGAGATAAAGTTAAGGGAAAAAAACACTCACCGCACTCAACGTCCACCACAGCCACTCGCACCAGAGCAAACACCCAGCATGCACAGCGAAAGCAGGAAGGAAGTGGATAGATAGATAGATAGATATGAAAGGCACTATGTAATAGATAGATAGATAGATAGATAGATAGATAGATAGATAGATAGATAGATAGATAGATAGATAGATAGATATGAAAGGCACTATGTAATAGATAGATAGATAGATAGATAGATAGATAGATAGATAGATAGATAGATAGATAGATAGATAGATAGATAGATATGAAAGGCACTATGTAATAGATAGATAGATAGATAGATAGATAGATAGATAGATAGATATATAGATAGATAGATATGAAAGGCACTATGTAATAAATAGATAGATAGATAGATAGATAGATAGATAGATAGATAGATAGATAGATAGATAGATAGATAGATAGATAGATAGATAGATAGATATGAAAGGCACTATGTAATAGATAGATAGATAGATAGATAGATAGATAGATAGATAGATAGATAGATAGATAGATAGATATTTTTATTTAAAATTATAGATAGATAGATAGATAATTTTAATTTTTTTAATTTTAAAAATAAACTTTATTTAGCACAATAACAAAAACATGAACACAGCAGTAAAATGCAGTTAATAAACATGTTGCATTACTCCACTACTATTGCCCCGTACACGCCTTCTACTCCACACCTAATATTACAGAATTTCCATAATACATAAGTAATTCATCATTTGTTCATTACACCACTACTCCCTGTATATGCCTCCTAATCCACACATAAATATAAATCATTGTCCCTAATAAGTACACATTTCATAATCAGTTTACTCCCCCTATACTCGTCTCCTACCCCGTACATCACACTCCATTATACACACAGCACCGTATTCCTCAGGACGTCTCCTGTTCTATGCTTACAACCATCCAGTATGTAAATATTGTGAAGGACATTTGGAGAAGTCACCACTCAGTCACCAACTTGTCCCTCTCAACAGAACATAAAACACCCCTAAGCCCCCATAAATCACAGAAGGTCTGCATGTCTCCAATGAGGTGGTGGTAAGTGAATTCCAGCTTCAATCGGCACTTCACCAGCACTTTAAACATCAGGAGCACATCGGTGGTCTTTGAGGTTTTCTCTTTGTTCCTCCTGGTTTTGAGGATTGAGAGTTTTGCTTGGCCCAGAAGATAATTGCCCAGCACACACTTGTTTCTCTGTCTCAGAGTATACTTAACACCAAAAATAAAGCAAACAGGTGACAATGACAGTCCTATTCTATCAAAGAGAGTCTTGAGAAATGTAAAAAATGGTTCGAGCCTTTTGCAGTTAAAAAAAAGGTGAAAGACAGTTTCTCGCTGTTGACAAAACGGACAACAGTCTGATCTTTCCGGTGAAATAATCGATAAGAAGGAGTTGGTGGCAAGAGCCCCATGAAGAATCCTCCATTGTAGGTCACCAATTCTTTTTTGCAGTGGGTGTTTGTAAAAAGTTCTCCACGCTGGAATTTCATTCACTCCAACATGCAGTTCTTGTCTCCACCATGTGTCTGGCAAGTCTCTAAGAAATCTGTAGAAAGTCACCTTAACACACACCTGGTAGAGCTCAATTTTTCCCATCGTGTCATACTGCTTGTCTATTAAGTTGCCAAATCTCAGAATGGAGCCCGGCTGGTCGGTGCAGTCTGTGACGTTGGGCTTGACTTGAATGACGAGCTCCTTCACATCTGAGTTGAAGATCGTATTGTCTGAAGAGACGCTCTGGCACAGTGACCCTGCGCCTAAGGTGACTAAGGCCTCCTTAAACTGGCACAGAAAGTGGTGTATGAGCCGTTCAGACCTCACGCCCAGGATCGATGTGAGGTGTGCTGCAGTGTGCCATGTGCCAGTGTGGTTATTAACAAGATGGCCAATCTTCGTAATTCCACTTTTAATAAGGACTGAGGTGAAATGATATGAGCAGAGCAGAGGAGATTTCAGCACATTATTCCAAATCAGAGGTTCCTCCAAAAAACAATGAAGATTACCGAAAACAAAACAAGATCTCTTAAACTTACTATGCCAAGTAATCAACATGGACTGATAAAATTTTGGCAGAAATGATAAAGTTAGTTTAGAAACATCTAAGAGGAGTAGCTGTTTGTCAAATTTGAACTCGTTCACTTTGTGTAAAAGTACAAACGCCAAGTCTCTCCAAGGCAGGCCTTCTGGACCATAGAACAGCCTCTGCAGCGTCTGGAGCCTGAAGGCCTCGATTTTACTCCGGACGTCAATCAGGCCCTGCCCTCCTTCTGCCACTGGTAGGTGCAGCACACCTCTCTGGACCCAGTGCAGACTGTCCCAAAAAAAGTCAAGTATGATCGTCTGTACAGATTTGATCAGAGCTACTGGTGGATCAGCACACCTGAGCTTGTGCCAAAACATGGAGGCAATCAAGTTATTCAGAATTAATACCCTGCCTCTACATGAAATGTCCCTCAGAAGCCACTTCCAACGGTTCAGCCTTGCTTGGATCAGATCTGTCCACCCCACCCAATTGTCTACAGCGGTGCCATCCGTGCCTAAATACACTCCCAGGTACTTAAAGACATTCTTGTTCCATTGGAGGGTCTCAGGAAGAGCCGGAGGAGATGCGAGTCCCCAGTCACCCACCAAGAAAGCATTGCTCTTCAGCCAATTGACTTTTGCTGACGTCAGTCTTTGAAAAACATCTAAGCAGTTGACTAAAGTGTCTACGTCAGATGAAGAAGACACAAACACAGTCACATCGTCTGCGTAGGCAACGACCTTAAAACATGTAGTGGGACAAACTGGGATGCTGAGGCCAGAAAGACGACACCTGAGCTGCTGTAGAAGGGGCTCAATTGATAAAGAGTAGAGCATCCCTGAGAGGGGGCAGCCCTGGCGAATACCCCTCGTGACAGAGAAGGGGGCTGTCAGGGCACCATTAATCTTCAGAACGCCAAAGACATTTGTGTAAAGCATCTCAATATATTTGGAGAAGGAGGACCCAAACCCAAAAGCTTGTAAAACTCTGAACAGATATTTGTGATCCACTCTGTCAAAAGCTTTTTCTTGATCCAAAGAGATCAGTCCTGCCTTTAAACCAAAAAGCTGTGAAGTCGTAATTAGGTCTCGCACCAGAAATATATTATCAAAGATGGAGCGGTTTGGCACACAGTAGGTCTGATCTGACCTGATGACGCTCCCCATTACCCTACGCAGGCGAGTAGCCAGAGCCCTGGACAGAATCTTGTAATCCGTACATAAAAGGCTAACAGGACGCCAGTTCTTGAGGTCAGACAGATCTCCTTTTTTTGGGAGCAGAGCGAGAACAGCCCTTCGACATGATAATGGCAGTTCATTGTTCATTATGCTCTCCCTGAAGACTGCTAATAAATCTGCACCTAATAAAGTCCAAAATGTTCTAAAAAATTCAACCGTCAGGCCGTCTATGCCAGGTGACTTTCCCGTATTTAGTCCGCTGAGGGCTGTAGTCAAGTCCTCCAAGCTGAGGGTTGTATCTAGAAGCTCTTTTTCTGTTTCGGGGATTTGTGGCAGGTTGTCTAGGAGACTCCTGGTCTCAGAAGAATCTTCTGTTGTTTCGGCACAGAACAGCTTTTTATAAAAATCCTGAGCTAGAGCCCTGATGGCCTCAGGCTCCTCGATGATGCGGCCATCCTCATTTTTCAGAGCGTGAATCACTTTACTCTGTGATCTTTTTTTCTCAAGTCCAAAAAATATTGAGAAGGAGATCCATTTCAGCCAACTCCTGAATTCCTGAGCGCACAAGAGCACCATGCACCCGTCTGTCCAGTAAGTCCATAAGATCTTGTTTCTTTGTCTTTAAATTCTCAAAGACACCATCGCTGAATGAACTTTCCAAAGATGAAGAGAGTTCTAAGATGTCTTCCTCCAACTCTGCCATTGCCTTCCTCATATTCTGAGTTACATTTTGTGTGTATTGCTGACACAGCACTTTGATTTCAGTTTTTGAACAGTCCCACCACTGCCGCAGAGATGAAAAAGAAGATGTTGTCAATCTCCACCTCTTCCAGAAGAATTCAAAAACTTCAATGAAGCGGACATCTTTCAGTAGACTGTTATTGAAGTGCCAGTATGACGGAAAAGAAGATTGAAATGGAAGAGAAACTTTGAGAAGGACAAGACTGTGATCAGAGAAGCCAGAAGGATGAATGGAGCAGTTCGCTATAAGATTGCTGTGGTGATTCAAACAATACACCCTATCTAGTCGTGCCATGGAGATCGAGCCCGCCGAACCCTTCACCCACGTGTACTGGCGAATTCCTGGGTGTAATGCCCTCCAGACATCAAAAAGGTCGGCCTTACTGAGGACTGACTTCAAGAGAGCCGCGGAGCTGGGGTGAGGCTCCAGGCCATTTCTATCTAACATGGCATCATCGGTGCAGTTAAAATCCCCCCCACAAAAACAAGATCTTCATCTTTGCACTGCAAAAGCAAGTCATGGAGCAATGAAAAAAACTGCAAACGCTCTCTGCCTTCATTGGGTGCATAAACATTTATAAAGACCCACGTTGTGCCCGCTAAGCTGGCTTCCACTTTCAGCAGTCTGCCTTTAACCACCTCTGTCACGCTAGTCGAGTCGGGCGAGAAAAAAGTAGAAAAGAGAATGGCGACCCCGGCACTAACACTTGACCCGTGACTCAAAAACACCTGCCCTTGCCACCTTCTGTGCCAGTCTGCCTGGTTTGCAGGGTCTGTGTGAGTTTCTTGCAAAAACACAACACCAAGCTGTTTATTAAGCAGATAATCAAACACGGCGACCCGCTTGTTGTCATGTCGACATCCATTGATGTTAAGAGTGCCAAAGTTACACAAAGGCATCAAAAAGCAAAAAAGAAAAGCAGTCACCAAAAACAACTTTAAAAAAGACATGGAAGGACGTGTCCAGCAGCGCATCATACTGGCTTGGGATTTAAGGAGCGTTTCACTCTGTTCATAACATTTTTCAGCCGCAGCGCTTCAGTTCTTTTAAGGCCTAAAACTGTAGCCTGGCGTAGGACCCCCTTAGCTG
>NW_026261700.1:0-5000 GCF_900747795.2 Erpetoichthys calabaricus | reverse complement strand
TTGAAAATTCAGTAAACCAATGGGATTTGACATACCACTTTGAAACCAAAGGACAGATAAAATAACAAATACCCAATTTATTACAAAATTTGACTGAAAATTTTGTATACAATGAACTGATTGGTTAGGCCCATGGCCCAATCACGGTGGCCACCCTTCCCTATGCCACTGCTTCAGAGTAAGATTAATGTTTGCTCATGAATGAGTAAGCAAGGACCAGGACTTCTTAAACAACATGCTCTGGACAGACAAGGCAAAGATAAATGTTGTTTGGCCACAATACCAGAAGACCTGTTTGGTAAAAACCAAATAGCAATTGTAAAACATGGTGGTGGGAATGTTCTGGTTTGGGGCTGCTTTGCTGCATTAAGGCCTGAGCAGCTCACCATCACAGAATCCACTAGGAATTTGTCATTGAGGACAATGGGAGAGCATCTGTCAGAAGACTGAACCTCAACCAAAAGCGGGCATTGAAACATGACAGTGATGCTCAACATATCATTAAATCCATTAAGAAAGGACTGAAAAGAAAGAAATGGAAGGTTCTGGAATGGCCAAGTCAGAATTCCATTGAGATGCTGTTGGGGTCGGGGGGACACCACTCATACATTACATAGTTGATGGCAAACAGATCCCCAGTACAAGTTAATGAAATACTAGCAGACTGCGGGATGTGTGAGCACAAGACACCCCTTATACATTACATAGCTGATGGCAAACAGATCCCCAGTACAAGTTAATGAAACACCAGCAGACTGCGGGATTTGTGAGCACAAGGCACCCCTTAAACATTACATAGCTGATGGCAAACAGATCCCCAGTACAAGTTAATGAAACACCAGCAGACTGCGGGAATTTGTGAGCACAAGACACCCCTTAAACATTACATAGCTAATGGCAAACAGATCCCCAGTACAAGTTAATGAAACACCAGCAGACTGCAGGATTTGTGAGCACAAGGCACCCCTTAAACATTACATAGCTGATGGCAAACAGATCCCCAGTACAAGTTAATGAAACACCAGCAGACTGTGGGATTTATGAGCACAAGACACCCCTTAAACATTACATAGCTGATGGCAAACAGATCTCCAGTACAAGTTAATGAAACACCAGCAGACTGCGGGATTTGTGAGCACAAGACACCCCTAAAACATTACATAGCTGATGGCAAACAGATCCCCAGTACAAGTTAATGAAACACCAGCAGACTGCAGGATTTGTGAGCACAAGACACCCCTTAAACATTACATAGCTGATGGCAAACAGATCCCCAGTACAAGTTAATGAAACACCAGCAGACTGCGGGATTTGTAAGCACAAGACACCCCTTAAACATTACATAGCTGAGAGAATTTTGTTTGGAGGAGTGAGAACAACGTCCTCCCATTCGATGTCAGAGATTCCTGGGCAGTTCTAGGAGATGACAAATTTAAGAGACAATACAACTTGGGCAAAAGATAGACTTCCCTTTTCCAAAGACTGTTAATATCTGTTAATTTTTCATTGAAGAAATTATTGCAAAGTCACATTTTAATATTGTTGCTTCCAGTTCCATCACCTTCTGTTTAAATGAAGATCAAATCATGATATGTCCACATATGTCAAAAAAGAACAATTATTTCACAGGGTGCACTTACTTTTTCATATGACTGGAGCATTTAGCTCTTTGACTGCTGGGCCCGAGTTCTTTGTTCTTTTGTTTCATAAAAATAATAATAAGGGTCGGTGCTGGCCCTTAATAATCAGTCTGTTTTCAAAGACCTGGTATTTAGAAGGCATAGATGGACGCTCAACTTGTAAATCTTTGGTCGTCCGTAGCTGCACATGTCCTAGATTAATGCTTTAAAAAAAAAAAAAAAAAACCTTGCCTTTAAATCCATAAATCATCGCTCCTGATCCTCAGGATGAAATTATAAAATCATAGACTGCATGATGAGATTGTGGCTGCATTATTAATCTTTAATAAATACATCTTCACAGGGGATTAACAGTGTGTCCGCTTCCCCCCTTCGGATCAGACAGCCTCTTGGCATGAATTATCAAGAAACAACAGAACAGCAGGACAAATGTTCTGACAGGGGGGACTGCCTTATAAAAAGACCAGGCGGCATGGAGGTGTTATTGCTTTGGCCTGCCAGCTTCCATACTGCCCCTTCCATTCTTCTCATTTTCATGTAATTCTTTACTGTCTGTCAACATCCCTGGCAGCTGAAATGACTTCATCAGGGTCACATAGGGAGTCTCACCTTGCGATGTTATATGCCGCCTTTCAGTTTAAAGCGCTTTACGGATCCACCACAGTTGCTTTCACATCTCTGCCATGTCAGTTTATTTCCATTTATTTATTTAGCTGGCGCCTTTATCTAAAGTAACTTACATGTTTTTATTTTAATTGTGTTCGCAAATAACGTGCAAAGCACCTATTGTGATAGCCCATGTCTGTCTGTCTGTCCATTTATCAGCATGAAACCACTCGGCCCCCCGTGGACCAATTTTGTTAAAATGTGGCATACTTATTCTGCAAGGAAATATTTTCAAGAAAGTTCTATTTTCATTGCAATAGCTCAAACAGATCGCCTCATACAATGTTTTGAAATTTCCAGATCACCCATTGGAAAGCATTGGCGAATCTGCAAACTCGTCTATCTTAAAACAGAGAAACATGTCATGTGGCCTCAACTACAAATATGATTATGAATTCAATTTTACCTTGACGTTGCGTACGCCAACTTTTATATTCTGCATATTTCCCTCTTTTTCAACTTCTGATAGTCACTGGCTGATGGCAAACAGATCCCCAGTACAAGTTAATGTAAACACCAGCAGATTGCATGTGCTGGTAGGAAGTTCCTTGCTTGAGTGTGTGGCTGGATGGGTCGGTCAGTAGTGATGGGAATTTCCACTTCACTAAGTTGATTCCTTTGAACTATTAATTAAATCAATTCTTTTGATTAATTTTTTTTTATTTAGACTCTGGTGTATTTGGGAAGTTTGGGTAGAGTGGTGTGGAAACCAGCCAGGACACAGACAGGCAGACACCGATAAGTCCAACACACACAAATTTATTTACATAAAGTCCACAAAACAGTCCCACACAGCACATGGTGCCCCTGCACCAATCACCCTTAAGTCCGGGCCTTCCAATGGATCTCCTTTTCTTACACTGCCTCTGTTCCTCCTTCCCAAGCTTTGTCCTCTTCCTCCCGACTCCCGAGCTAATGACTGCAGGAAGGCGGCCTCTTTTATACCCACCCGGACGTGCTCCAGGTGCCCTCTGACGATCTTCCTGCGCCACCTCCTGGTGTGGCGGAAGTGCCACATGAGCACCCAGAAGCACTCCGGGTGACCCTGGTAATCATTTTGGCTGCACTTCCAGGTGTGGTGGAAGTGCTGACGTCCAGGACTCCTGAATCCTCCGGGCACCCTCTGGCGGTGGCCATGGGCCTCTAAAGGGTTGAGCTTCAATGCTCAGTTCCCATGGTCCCCATACAAACCAGGGTGGCTACCCCCTCGTGGTCCGGGGGAGGCATAGTCCCTCTCCTGGTCCTTCCAGGCGTTCTGGCTGGGCACAGCCCCCAGCCAACCGCCACAGGGGGTTAGTCCCTTCTGATCATCTCATAAACAGATAGATAGATATAGATAGATAGATAGATAGATAGATAGATAGATAGATAGATAGATAGTAGATAGATAGATAGATAGATAGATAGATAGATAGGATAGATAGATAGATAGAGTAGATAGATAGATAGATAGATAGAGTACTTTATTAATCCCAAGGGGAAATTCACATTCTCCAGCAGCAGCACACTGATACAAAAACAATATTAAATTAAAGATTGACGATAATGCAGGTAAAAACAGACAATAACTTTTAATAATGTTAATAGTGTGGTGGAGGAACAATCTTCTCAGTCTGTCAGTGAGCAGGACGGTGACAGCAGTCTGTCACTGAAGCTGCTCTTCTGTCTGGAGATGACACTGTTTAGTGGATGCAGTGGATTCTCCATGATTGACAGGAGTCTGCTCAGTGCCCATCGCTCTGCCACAGATGTCAAACTGTCCAGCTCCATGCCAACAATAGAGCCTGCCTTCCTCACCAGTTTGTCCAGTCGTAAGGCATCTTTCTTCTTAATGCTGCCTCCCCAGCACACCACCGCGTACAAGAGGGCGCTCCCACAACCGTCTGATAGAACATCTGCAGCATCTTATGCAGATGTTGAATGACGCCAGCCTTCTAAGGAAGTATAACCGGCTCTGTCCTTTCTTACACAGAGCATCAGTATTGGCAGTCCAGTCTAATTTATCATCCAGCTGCACTCCCAGGTATTTATAGGTCTGCACCATCTGCACACAGTCACCTCTGATGATCACGGGGTCCATGAAGGATCTGGGCCTCCTAAAATCCACCACCAGCTCCTTGGTTTTACTGGTGTTCAGGTGTAGGTGGTTTGAGTCGCACCATTTAACAAAGTCCTCGATTAGGTCCTATACTCCTCCTCCTGCCCACTCCTGATGCAGCCCACGATAGCAGTGTCATCAGCGAACTTTTGCACGTGGCAGGACTCCGAGTTGTATTGGAAGTCCGATGTATATATATACAGTAAATAAATAATGTATGTATTATTTTGATGCACAGTGTATGTATATGTAAGTATATAAGTAATATTGTTTATTAATGTATTAATAATTAATTAAATATAAAAATATAATTAATTATATATCCATCCATCCATTATCCAACCCACTGAATCTGAACACAGGGTCATGGGGGTCTGCTGAAGTCAATCCCAGCCAACACAGGGCACAAGGCAGGAACCAATCCTGGGCAGGGTGCCAACCCACCGCAGGACACACACCAAGCACACACTAGGGCCAATTTAGGATCACCAATGCACCTAACCTGCATGTCTTTGGACTGTGGGAGGAAACCCACGCAGACACGAGGAGAACATGCAAACTCCACGCAGAGAGGACGCAGGTCTCCTTACTGCGAG
>NW_026261699.1:10000-20788 GCF_900747795.2 Erpetoichthys calabaricus | reverse complement strand
CATGGCTGTGTTACCGGATCCTCAGTTTCCAGTTATACTTGGTAGGGACTGGAATGAAATTATTAGCGGTAAAAACGTAACTGTACCAAAGAAATATTTAGGCTTAATGATGGAACAAACTGATCCGACTGCCTCCACATCATGTCCCTCAGTAGCACGGGCGGATACTAGCACCCAGTGCGAAGAAATCGATGTCCCATCGTCCTCTACGGGAGCTAATACAGTTAACGTGGAGGACGTGGAGGCAGTAGCCCCTCCCATGGAGGTCGCACAAGACACAGTACAAGCGTTAACGTCCCAATTCCTTCTAACACCCTCATCCTTTAAAAGAGAACAGTGGAACGATGATTCCTTAAAGTTTGCTAGGAATGCTATAGTGTCCACCGAGGGTTATACAACTCTGAATCCCATGCCACCCACGCCGTTCTTTGTTATTAAAAATGATTTGTTATACCGAGTGGCAGAACATGGGGGTGAAGTGCGAGCAACATTGTTAATTCCACGCACTTTTCGGCGAAAAGTGTGTGAATTAGCACATGCTCACCTTCTGGGAGCCCATTTGGGCTTCGATAAAACTTTAGAGAGGATAAAGCTCCGATTTTATTGGCCGGGAATTAATGAGGAGGTCAGGCGATTTTGCGCTTCCTGTCCGGAGTGTCAACTTCGCCAGATTCCCAGACGGACTCGAGCTCCTCTCGTTCCCCTTCCCCTTATTGATATCCCATTTGAAAGAGTCGGAATAGACCTTGTAGGACCGTTAGAACCCTCTTTAAAAGGATTTAAATATATTTTAGTATTAGTTGATTATGCCACTCGCATTCCAGAAGCTGTTCCTTTGCGCTCAGCTAATACAAAAACCATCGCACGGGAGTTAGTAGGGATATTCGCTCGTGTTGGGATCCCCAAAGAGGTTTTAACAGACCAAGGGACTCCTTTCACTTCGGAGACGTTCAGGGAAATTGCTAAATTACTCCGTATAAAACATCTGAAAACGTCAGTCTATCATCCCCAAACTGACGGGTTGGTGGAGCGTTTTAATCAAACATTAAAACAGATGTTACGTAAGGTAGTTAGCGAGGATGGAAGAAACTGGGATCAGTTGCTTCCCCTCGTTTTGTTTGCATACCGGGAAGTCCCACAGACCTCTACAGGTTTCTCTCCTTTTGAGTTATTGTATGGAAGACAACCCCGAGGGCTTTTGGATATGTTAAAAGAAGGATGGGAAGAGGAGGTCCTCCCTACTTCAAATATTCTCGAATATATCGCGCAATTACGCGATAGACTTGAGAAAATTAGACCTATTCTAAAAGACAATTTAGAAAAAGCACAAGCAGCGCAGTCTCGTTATTATAATAGAAACACCACCATTCGGGAGTTTGTCCTGGGTGATCGTGTAATGGTGCTCGTCCCAACCTCCCATTCAAAATTGTTGGCACACTGGCAAGGTCCTTATGAAATAAAGGAACGAAAAGGACTTGTCGACTATTTGGTTAAACAACCTAATCGTCGACCGAGTGAAAGAGTGTATCATATAAATCTACTGAAACCGTGGAAGGACAGGGACGTTGATCCCTCCTCTGGACAACCTAGTTCTCTTTTCATGTCATGTGCACATCTGAATTTTGGTCCTGATTTGACATCTGAACAACGACAAGATCTCGAACGGGCTATCTTGTCTGTCCCTAAAGTTGTGGACGAGACACCCGGACGTACTGCGTTGATTGTTCATGACATCATTACGGACCCAGGAGTGATTGTCAGAGAGAGACCTTATAGGCTCCCGGAGGCAAAGAAAGCGGAAGTAGAGCTGGAAATTAGACGAATGCTGGTACTAGGGGTTATTGAAGAAAGTTATAGCCCTTGGTCTAGTCCAATTGTCCTAGTTTCTAAACCTGATGGCTCGTGGAGGTTTTGCAATGACTTCCGATGACTAAATCAGGTCTCTAAATTCGATGCGTATCCCATGCTGCGAGTGGATGATTTACTTGATCGGTTAGGGAACGCTCGATTCCTAACTACTCTTGACATGACTAAAGGGTATTGGCAAGTTCCCTTAACGGACTCCGCTAAAAAAAAAAACGCTTTTAGTATGCCCAGTGGACATTGGCAATATAAGGTGCTTCCTTTTGGTTTGCACGGGGCACCAGCTACTTTTCAACGTCTGGTGGATACACTGCTTCGGCCCCACAATTCCTATAGTGCCGCCTACTTGGATGACGTTGTCATTTATTCCGGCACATGGAAGGATCATGTATTGCAGGTTAAAGCAGTCCTCTCCACACTAGCGTCAGCCAGGCTTCGTATTAACCCGAAGAAATGTTTCTTCGGATTGAAGGAAGCCAAATATTTAGGCTACGTAGTGGGTGGGGGTACTGTTAAACCACAATGTAATAAAATTGATGCCATCTTGAATTGGCCCCGTCCGATGAATAAGAGGCAGGTTCAAGCATTTTTAGGGTTGGCGGGTTACTATCGCCGTTTTGTACCGCACTTCTCTGAAATTGCTGTGCCCTTATCGAATTTAACGAAGAAACGAGCGCCTTTAAAAGTGGTATGGGATGATGCGGCGGACAAAGCATTCAGTGACCTGAAATTGGCCCTTACGTCAGCACCGGTGTTGAAATCTCCTGATTTTTCTATTCCTTTTATTCTCCAGACCGACGCATCGGCCACAGGATTGGGTGCCGTGCTGAGCCAATGTGTCAACGGTGCTGAACACCCCGTTATGTACCTCAGCCGGAAATTGTTGGAACGAGAGACCAAGTATGCTGCGGTGGAGCGAGAAGCCTTGGCGGTCAAGTGGGCTATCACATCTCTACGATACTACCTACTGGGATGCGAGTTTACTCTGGTGACGGATCATGCCGCTTTGCAGTGGATGTCTCTTCATCGTGAGTCTAACCCACGCATCACTAGGTGGTTTTTGGATTTACAACCTTATCGTTTTAGTGTCATTTATCGTAGGGGTTCCTTGCAAACCAATGCAGATGCTCTCTCTCGTGTCCACGACCTCGCGGTGCAGGTCGCCCGACCCGAGGGGTCTGGGCTGAGGGGGGGGGTCATGTCACACATGTACGATTAGGAGGCAGTCAAAGAGCCTAAAGGTGAGTAAAACATCGCGAGATAAGGGGATGTCACGTGGTACTTACCTGAACTCTCTTTTGCCAACAGGAAACAAGAAAAAAATTAATCCCGCAACTTCCGGGTTTTCAAAATGGCCGCGATGACGTCACTTCCGGCCAATATTAACGATGTCACTTCCGGCACCCACAAACCACCTCACTTCCGGTTCCTGTTGCCACATCACCATTTTGCCAACCATTTCCTGTCACATGTTTTTTTGTTCTATAAAACCACCATTTTGTTTCAGTAATGTTGTTCATTGAACTTTCAAGACTTTGAATCACTGCATTTTTCAATATTGTCTGCACGACAATATACGGGGACGGTCCCCAAATCTTTATTTTGTACTTGTGACTTTCTTTTTCGATCACAATATATACACATATCAACATATATATACACATACATATACACATATACATAAACACACACATATACATCCATCCTCTTCATATATCTATAATAATAAAAGGCAAAGCCCTCACTGACTGATTCACTCACTCACTGACTGACTGACTCACTCAATACTAATTGTCCAACTTCCCGTGTAGGTGGAAGGCTGAAATTTGGCAGGCTGATTCCTTACAGCTTACTTACAAAAGTGAGGCAGGTTTCATTTCGAAATTCAACACGTAATGGTCATAACTGGAACCTCTTTTTTCACAATATACTGTAATGGACGGCAGCTCGATGGCCGTGGGAGGAGGAGTTGAGTGTCACGTCATCACGCCTCCCACGTAATCACGTGAAAAGACTGTGAATGCAGTAGGGACAAATGAAGGAGGAGCCGCAAACAGCGAAGAACAAAAAATTCATTAAACAATTGAGAAGGGAGCGAGTGAAGCATACAAGCATGTTCATAAGCAAACAAAGCACGGTGTAAAACGTAAGTTTAAATTAAGTTTATAGAAACGCTCCCGCTGCGGATTGCAATAACATATTCGCGAGATAAAAGTTTAATGAGAAGACACGAGGTATAAACGAACCACACGCCATAGCGCAACGTTAGGGGCAACAGTTTCAACCATTCTATGATCTGCTTCTCGCAACTGAAAGACGGCACATGGCGGATGTTAGCCCACTTGCTGACCGCAACGTTAGGAGCTTCAACTCTTGCGCTGACGATATTCGATTCTTGAGAGGGGATGCAGTGAGTGTGTATGCCTGATGAGCCCAGAATTAAGGAGAAACACGTGTCGCATACTCTTTGCATTATTTGAAAGTAAACTATTAAAACCATTCTATGATCAGCTTCTGGGAACAGAAAGAGGGCACGTGGCGGATGTAAGGCGACTTCCTGACCAACCACAAGCGTAACCTGGCAGGTAACCATCCATACAGTCAGATTGTGATTCAGAAAACGAATGCCATGAATTTAATTACCACGATCTACATACTGTCAAATAAACGAAACACACGCCGTAGCGGGACAGCTGTGAAAAGCGAGGTTCACAAAAAAACAGATCCTTAACAAATTGTTATTGGTATATTTTCGATCCGTTAAAAAAGGTTTTATTTTCTTCTTAAAAAATTAAAAGCAGTACTTTGCCGCAACGAAGCGAGAGAATTTGGCTATATATATCTGCTTCTCACAATTAAAAGAGGGCACGTGGCGGATTTTAGACGACTTCATGACCAAACATAAGTGTTACCTGCCAGGTAGGGTTACCACTTTTAATACAAAAAAATAAGGGACGCATACTGCAGCGGGTGCCACATCCCAGTGCCAACAGTTTGCAGACTCTACGTAAAAGACCTGCCCTCCTCACTGGACAGTTAAAAAGACCAATCAAACTAACGATGACATCAAGTATTACCCAATGAAAAGTAGGAAAGGAGGCATCTTCATAAAATGCGTGTGGGATGATTTGCATGAGACGCTGCTTTAAAAAAAATGATTAAAAAAAATACGGGACAAATCCCGTCCCGTATTGATTCAAAACGGGACGCGCAATTTCATTCTCAAATACGGGACGATTCCGTATTTTAAAGGACGGGTGGCAACCCTACAGTGCCAGGTAACCACCCATACAATCAGATTGTGATTCAGACTAGGAATGCAATGAATGTAATTACCCCGATCTACATACAAGGCGAAAGTCTTCCAACATTCAAAGATGATGGGTTGGGATAAGTACACCATAGAACATAAAAGAGCTTATGAAGCCTTGAACCGAAAAAAGCAAGATCTCAGAGATGGTAAAAAAAAAATAGGAGGTAATGTCGTTTTACTCGCTGTAGATTTTAGTCAAACATTACCAGTTATTTCACGAGGGAGACCAGCAGATGAACTCAACACGTGTTTAAAATCCATGCTTCTCCCACGCTCGGTTATATGTCGCGTGTTCTCGGGTAGGTGCACCAAAAAATGTATACATTTAAGCATGTAATGGGCAAACAAAAAATGAGGTATACCCGAAGGCACTGCAGTAGTACTCAATGTAACTTTACTTCTTAAATGTTAATGTTTTACTGTTTAATAATTTATACGCTTCTTATATGTTGTTCAAATTCTTTTATCAAAATACCAGTGACAGCGCAATGCACGATAACGTGGAGTGAATACACCATACGCATCTGCCCACGGCCGCCCTGGTGTGCGCAGATAGGAGTTAATTCTACAATAAAATAAAATAAAGATAAAAACCCAGGATTGTTTCCTGCCTTGTGCCCTGTGTTGGCTGGGATTGGCTCCAGCAGACCCCCGTGACCCTGTGTTCGGATTCAGCGGGTTGGAAAATAGATGGATGGATGGATAAAAAGAGTAATACAATCATCACCCATAAAGCGGATAGTAGACGTGACGTTCTATATGTGTTCCAGATTTCAAGTCAATAGGTGAAACGGTTTGCGAGCTACAGGTGATTTAAAATCCTGGACAGACAAACCAATAGCCACGGTGGCAAATTACAGAAGAAGATTTTACTGTTTAATAATTTATATTTATATGAAATGTGCTTCTTATATATTACTTCATATTCTCATATGATAATGATGTTAATGTTGTTTATATTGATTTCTATGTTATTGAAACTGCATGTATGTGTGTATATGTATGTGTATAAATATATATATATATTTACATATATATATATATATATATATATATATATATGTGTATATATATATATATATATATATATATATATATATATATATATATATATATATATATATATATATATATATATATATAATATATGTGTATGTGTGTGTGTATATATATATACATACTAGCAAAATACCCGCGCTTTGCAGCGGAGAAGTAGTGTGTTAAAGAGGTTATGAAAAAGAAAAGGAAACATTTTAAAAATAACGTAACATGATTGTCAATGTAATTGTGTTGTCATTGTTATGAGTGTTGCTGTCATATATATATATATATATATACATATGCACATACACATATATTTATATATATATATATATATATATATATATATATATATATATATATATGACAGCAACACTCATAACAATGACAACACAATTACATTGACAATCATGTTACGTTATTTTTAAAATTTTTCCTTTACTTTTTCATAACCTCTTTAACACACTACTTCTCCGCTGCGAAGCGCGGGTATTTTGCTATTTATCTATATATATATAAAGGAGAGTTGGGATCCGAGAGACTGTGTTCGTGTGTTTGTGGAGGGATGGAGAGTTAAGGCGGGTGTTGGAGTCACGTGATCATCTCCCCTCCCATTCACCTCATTTCATTCACTTCATTTCGCTCCAAGCTGAGCTCCGCAGCTGGCGCGGTCTTGCTGTTCTTGATTTGCTTTTCACATGGCCAAGTATACATTGCATGCTCAAGAGTAAGCTCAGCGCACAACTTGGTCATATTACAACCGGAGGGGCGAACTGACAACATGGTATACAAAGAGATCCTTAACAAATAATTATTGGTATAATTTCCCTCAGTTTATTATTTAAAATTTTAAAGTAGTACTTCGCCGCTGCGAAGCGCGGGTATTTTGCTAGTACATATATACATACATACATAGTGCGTTGTAACACGGGCTGTGATTGTTACATGGGAGGGAGACGACAAATCACAGCTTCCCGCTTTCTAATCGGGCCTGTGATTGGTGCTTTGACTGATGCCCAGATCCCACAGTATGTCCCCTTAGGAGAGGCGTTAGGCAAGTGTAATTGAATAGTGGTGCTGCAAGTTTAGCTTTACACCTGTTTTTAAGGCTTATTGACTGAAAGGGGCTTTCATGAAAAAACTTAGGGCTTTGCTACAGGATACACCCTCCACAAGTTAAGGAAGTAAAAATAAAGGTATATATTTCTGTTTTATTTAAACCTTTTAAGTTTGTATGCGGGCGGTATGGTGGCACAGTAAAAGGTGCCAGTTAGGAGACCCGGGTTCGCTTCCCTGCGTGGAGTTTGAATGTTCTCCCCGTGTCTGTCTGGGTTTCCTCAGGGTACTCCGGTTCCTCCAACAGTCCAAAGACATGCAGGTTAGGTGCATTGGCGATTCTAAATTGTCCCTGGTGTGTGGATGTGTGTGGGTGTGTGCGCCCTGCAGTGGGCTGGCACCTTGCCCGGGGTTTGTTTCCTGCCTTGTGCCCTGTGTTGGCAAGGATTGGCTCCTGTATTTAGGATATAGCGGGTTGGATAATGGATGGATGGACATCTGTATGCATAGCCCTATTTGCCCGTTTTTGTTTTTTTCTTTCTTCAGTAATATTTCAGCAAACCTGGAGCTTGTCAGTTCAAATCCTGGTACTGACACCACTGTGTGACCCTGAGGAAGTCACTTCACCTGCCTGTGCTGCAAAAAACAAAAGTAATGTAACAAATTGTACCTCAGATGTTGCAAGTTGCTGGAATAAAGGCATAAGTAAAATAGATAAATATGCATTATACACATAGGAACTATTAATTTATTTTCAGTTAAGTCATCTGCAGCAAACCTTTATAAATGAGGGCTTCTCTTTTTTAGATAGTGCAAACTTTCTTCTTCATTGACGTTTTCTCTTGGAGAGCTTTTTTCATTTCATTGAAAATTAAAGCAAGATTGTGTAAAATAAATTTATAAAGTAACATAAAAGGTTTAAATAGTGGTTATCCTTTTACACTAAAATATTACTAAAGAGATACAAAAAAAGTAAAATGCATATGTTCTTTTTCTTTAAGGAGATTAAATATTACTGAAGAAAGAAAAAAAAAACTAAAACAGCCAAATGGGGCTATGCATACGAACTTAAAAGGTTTAAATAAAACAGAAATATATACTTTTATTTTTACTTCCTTAACTTGTGGAGGGTGAATCCTGTAGAAAAGCCATAACTTTTTTCGTGAAAGCCCGTTTCAGTCAATAAGTCTTAAAAACAGGTGTAAAGATATTGACAATAAGCTACGCAAACCCACCAAGACATGGAATCGTTTAAATCAAGTATCATTACATCTTCCTTTGTTAAAGAGAAGTAAGGCGGTACTTATAAGCTTACATATATATATATATATATATATATATATATATATATATATATATATATATATATATATATATATATATTAATAGACATACATACATATATATATATCTATATCTATATATATATCTATATCTCTATATCCATCTATATATATATCTATATACAGTATATACAGTATATATATATATATATATATATATATATATACATATATATATATATATATATATATATATATATATATATATACATACATACAGTATATATATCATACATACAGTATATATATATATATATATATATATATATACATACAGTATATATATATATATATATATATATATATATATATATATATATATATATATATATATATATACATACAGTATATATATATATATATATATATATATATACAGTAATCCCTCCTCCATCGCGGGGGTTGCGTTCTAGAGCCACCCGCGAAATAAGAAAATCTGCGAAGTAGAAACCATATGTTTATATGGTTATTTTTATATATTTTAAGCCCTTATAAACTCTCCCACACTATTATAAACATTTCACGCACAATTATACAGCATAAACCCTTTGTATTCTCTTAGATATTAGGTAAGATTCGTTGAAATTATGTATGTAAACACAGTTTACATACAGTATAAACTAAATATTATTTTAAAGATATCGAGCGTCTCCGATATCACATATGTTACAGCCATTACGACAGACAGGCCACCAGCAATAAATACGTACAATGCAAGAAAAATTGTATACAGTAAAATGTGTGTACAGTGACACTAAACTATGTACATGTAATAAGTACTGTATGTAAATAATTAATTATGGTTACTCACCAACAATGACACGACGACTTGTCCGATAACGATGAGTTTAATTTTACTGCACTACAAAGGATAGCGTTACAGCTCTTCTAAAGGAGCCTCTTCAGGCGACTGTTTAGCACCGCCATTGTACTTCTTCCATCACTCTTCAATCCAAATCCCTAAAGCAGATTCCATCCAGACTACTGCCTTATCACGTCCACTCTCTGATTGGGTAGCTTCTCAGCGATCCGCCAATAGCGTCCCTTGTTTAAATTCAAAGGCGTCCCTTGTTTGAATTCAAATGGGCAAATCAACTGAGGAAGCACACGTACTGTAGACCGCAGACATCTGCGAAGCAGTGAAAAATCCGCGATATATATTCACATATGCTTACATTTAAAATTCGCGATGGAGTGAAACCGCGAAAGACGAAGCGCGATATAGCGAGGGATCACTGTATATATATCTATACTAATAAAAGGCAAAGCCCTAACTGACTGACTCACTGACTGACTGACTGACTGACTCACTCATCACTAATTCTCCAACTTCCCGTGTAGGTAGAAGGCTGAAATTTGGCAGGCTCATTCCTTACAGCTTACTTACAAAAATTAGGCAGGTTTCATTTCGAAATTCTACGCGTAATGGTCATAACTGGAACCTGTTTTTTGTCCATATACTCTAATGGAGGAGGCGGAGTCACGTATCGCGTCATCACGCCTCCTACGTAATCACGTGAACTAAAAACAAGGAAGAGATTTATAGCACGAGTCAAACGCGTTAATTTTTGAGTGTCTTTTAATACTGTGTAAGGATACATATTAACACATGTGCAATTAAACGTGTGCATTTACGGGGTGATTTCTCAGGCTTAAAATCTCGCCTTTTATCAAACGCGGGAACAAAGGTAAATAACGTTAATTGTTGAGTGTCTTTTAACACTGTGTAAGTATACATATTAACACGTGCAATTAAACGTGTGCATTTATGGGGTGATTTCTCAGGCTTAAAAGCTCGCCTTTTATTAAAGAGGTAAATGCAAACTGTTTTCATTCTGAAGGGCACAAACCACATTAGATTTCATGCTCAAGAGTAAACTCAGCACACAGCTTGGTCATATTACAACCGGTTCATTTTCCTCAGTTTAAAAAGGTTTACTTTTCTTCTTAATAAAATTTTTAAAGCAGTACTTCGCCGCTGCGAAGCACGGGTATTTTGATATATATCAAAATATATCGCATCATCACACCTCCCACGTAAGCACGTGAACTGACCCGCTGCCGTTTGCAATGCCATATTCGCGAGATACAAGTTTAATGAGAAGACACGAGGTATGGACATCGCAACATCACACAAGACAGCGGCTCACGTGAAGTGACTGAACGCAGCAG
>NW_026261699.1:2500-5000 GCF_900747795.2 Erpetoichthys calabaricus | reverse complement strand
TATATATATATATATATATATATATATATAATATAATATGTGTATATACTAGCAAAATACCCGTGCTTCGCAGCGGAGAAGTAGTGTGTTAAAGAGGTTATGTAAACATATATATAAATATACATATATACATATATATACATATCTACATATACACATATATATATACATATACAAATTTACATATCTACATATACTGTATATATACATATGTACATATATATACACATATATATACATATGCACATATATATAAATATAGACATTCATATATACATACATACATACACATATATATATATATATATATATGTGTATGTATCTCTATATATATATATATATCTATAATAATAAAAGGCAAAGCCCTCACTGACTGATTCACTCACTCACTGACTGACTGACTCACTCACTCATCACTAATTGTCCAACTTCCCGTGTAGGTGGAAGGCTGAAATTTGGCAGGCTGATTCCTTACAGCTTACTTACAAAAGTTAGGCAGGTTTCATTTCGAAATTCAACGCGTAATGGTCATAACTGGAACCTCTTTTTCACAATATACTGTAATGGACGGCAGCTCGATGGTCGTGGGAGGAGGAGTTGAGTGTCATGTCATCACGCCTCCCATGTAATCACGTGAAAAGACTGTGAACGCAGTAGGGACAAATGAAGGAGGAGCCGCAAACAGCGAAGAACAAAAAATTCATTAAACAATTGAGAAGGGAGCGAGTGAAGCATACAAGCATGTTCATAAGCAAACAAAGCACGGTGTAAAACGTAAGTTTAAATTAAGTTTATAGAAACGCTCCCGCTGCGGATTGCAGTAACATATTCGCGAGATAAAAGTTTAATGAGAAGACACGAGGTATAAACGAACCACACGCCATAGCGCAACGTTAGGGGCAACAGTTTCAACTATATATATGTGTGTGTATATATATATCTATAATAATAAAAGGCAAAGCCCTCACTGACTGACTGACTGACTGACTGACTGACTGACTGACTGACTGACTCACTGACTGACTGACTCACTCATCACTAATTGTCCAACTTCCCATGTAGGTGGAAGGCTGAAATTTGGCAGGCTCATTCCTTACAGCTTACTTACAAAAGTTAGGCAGGTTTCATTTCAAAGTTATACGCGTAATGGTCATAACTGGAACCTCTTTTTTGTCCATATACTGTAATGGAAGGCAGCAAGATGGCCGTAGGAGACTGAGTTGCGTGTCGCGTCATCACTCCTCCCACGTAATCACGTGAACTGACTGTGAACTCAGTACGTAGAAAAGAAGGAGGAGCCCCAAAGAGCGCTGAAGAAAACACTCATTACACAATTGACAAGGCAGCGAAACAATAAGAAGCGAGAGAGTGACGCATACAAGCATCTTCATAAGACACGAGGTATAAAAAAGCACGGTGTAAACCGTAAGTCTAAATTTACTTTATAGAAACGCTCCCGCTGCCGTTTGCAATACCATATTCGCGAGATACAAGTTTAATGAGAAGACACGAGGTATAAAAAAGCACGGTATAAACCTAACCTTAAATTAACTTTATAGAAACGCTCCCGCTGCCGTTTGCAATGCCATATTCGCGAGATACAAGTTTAATGAGAAGACACGAGGTATAAACGAGAGTTTGCATCACTTTGTAACAGAGTTAAAATTGCTGTAGCGAGAAACTTTTAACTGCCGGGTCTTAGCTAACATTAAATAAACCCGTGGACATCGCAACATCACACAAGAGAGCGGCTCACGTGAAGTGACTGAACGCAGCAGGAGTGATCACTTCCATGAATCAAACCTGTTCAAAAAACACATTACACAATTGATAAAGTAGGAAAAGAATATGAAACAAAGCACGGTATAAACCGTAACTTCAAATTAAGTTTATAGAAACGCTGCCGTTTGCAATACCATATTTGCCCCTGCGAAGCGCGGTGATTTTGCTATATATATTAAACTATTTCAACCATTGTATGATCTGCTTCTCGCAACTGAAAGAGGGCACCGTGGCAGAAGTTAGCCGACTTGCTCACCAACCACAAGCGTTACCTGGTAGGTAACCACCCATACAATCAGATTGTGAATCAGACTATGAATGCCTGCAATGTAATTACCCCGATCTACATGCTGTCAAATGAACGAACCACACGCCGTAGCACAACGTTAGGGGCTTCGCCTCTACGTCCGAGGATCGATTCCAGTAAGGGAGTGCAGTGACTGTGTACTCCTAATGAGCCCACAATTACGGCGAAACACGTGTCGCATACTATGCATCTTCAAAGTACGGTGTAAACAGTAAGTTTAAATTGAGTTTATAGAAACGCTCCCGCTGCCGTTTGCAATACCATATTAGATGACTTTGTAACAGAGTTAAAATTGCTGGAGCGATAAATTTTTAACTGCCGGGTCATGTCGCGTGTTCTTGGGTAGGTACACCAAAAAATGTATACATTTATGCATGTAATGGGCAAACAAAAAATGTACTATACCCGAAA
>NW_026261698.1:0-20787 GCF_900747795.2 Erpetoichthys calabaricus | reverse complement strand
AGGATTACATTCTCCCAAACAGTGCATAGTTTTCACATTATACATTCTGTGTGGTTAATTTACAAAGCCTACAGTGAGAGATTTGGCATAGCAATGATGAGTACACATCAGAGAGTCTTTGTACTTTATACACATAACAATACATCTAAACGGATTACACTGCATTAGTATTTTTAATAAAAGTATTAGATTGTTTTGAAAGAGCCAAACAAAGTGCACATATTACAATAAATACTCAGAAAATGAAAAGTACACCGTGTGCAACACAGCCAAGCTGTGATGAAACCAACTTCTTCTTCTTTGTCTTTTTATGGCAGTTAGCAGACCCACCTATGGTGCATTACTGCCACCAACTGGACTGGAGTGTGGTGCAGAATAAATATGAAGTCATCATGTTTTCAAGGAGAATAGAGGTACAAGAAAATGTTATGAGAGAACAGGCGTCAATGATGTACAATAAATAATATCAAAAACAACCATGAGAAAAGAAAACCTCACTTTACTCGGGTCACAGAATCCAAATACCACTTATCCCCTTGTGGTTTCACAACATGCAAAATGCATTTATATTTTGCTAAAATATTTTAAATACTTCCAGAAAAACTAGCATAGGGCATAAATGTGAAACATATCCATTAGGATTGAGCTTTTCAATTCAACATCTGTCTCTCCACCTCATTCATCCAACAAGGGTCCTGACTGAAGTGACCTGCTTTTGGGTAACGTGTATCAATAACAGAGATTTAAAAAAGTATATTTTAAAATTCCAAAGCCTTATCTACAAACTCTACCTGGCTGCCCTTAACTAGCCCAAAAGAAGAAATGAAAATTAACAGTGTACTGAATTATACTTGCTAATTGTAAAGGAAAAAACACCTGATAAAATGCAAAAAACTGCTTACATACATAACACAAAACAATTATAAGTTACTATGGAAATTTCTAAAAAAAACAAAAAAAAAAATTCCATTTAGAATTAAAAAAGGTCACATCAAATATAGTTTTTAAGAAGACAGAAAGTGTATTATTTAAATTTTGAATATGGAAATTTTGTTTCACCAGGTTCAGTTTCGGTTTTACGTGCATCTGCTCTAAATCAGGAGAAAAGTAAAGCCGAGTGAGCTCGCGGTTTGAATCTGAGCGCCCATTTTAGAAGTGCGTGTTTCCTAATAGGTCCGGTCAATACCTTTACAGTACTTAGCTTCGGTTTGTTCGAAAAGTAGTCTACGGCAGTCTGTTGGTGTTTATTTTGTGTTTGAAAGCTAACGAATAGTGAGTGATAATGTCCGGTCGCGGAAAAGGAGGAAAGGGCCTTGGCAAAGGTGGTGCTAAGCGCCATCGTAAAGTTCTTCGTGACAATATCCAGGGTATAACAAAGCCTGCCATTCGCCGCTTAGCTCGTCGAGGTGGAGCAAAAGGAATTTCTGGCCTGATATACGAAGAAACTCGCGGAGTGCTTAAGGTTTTTTCTGGAGAATGTGATTCGAGATGCCGTTACTTACACAAAACACGCAAAAAGGAAAACCGTCACTGCTATGGATGTCGTCTATGCGTTAAAACGGCAAGGTCGGACACTAGATAGATAGATACTTTATTAATCCCATGGGAGATTCACAATATACGGTTTTGGGGGTTACGATATGAGCTAGTTAATGTACAGAAATCAATGGCTGTTTAAACGTTCATCCAGGGCGACTGTTACTGAAACCACGCTGCCGCCTCACCGCATTGTAGTAAGAACTTCTTACTACAATGCGGTGAGGCAGCGTGGTTTCAGTAACAGTCGCCCTGGATGATGTCAGCCGTACGCGACCATAGCTACACGCGACAGGAAGCTATGAACCGCACAGTGAAAAAGATTATGGGGTAACCCTTATCTCATACGTACGTGAAAATGTCACGTTCGTACGAGATAATGTTGGATTAAAAAATTACAAACGTGCGCTTCGGGGCTGCCTGATTACGACCTTACCACGGGTTCGGCGCTTCAGTTTGACGCCACTTACAGCTCTTGTAGAGCGATGATATAAAAAGCAGACGGCTGGGCTTTTATTTATTAAAGTAGTGTGGGATGGTAGGAGATGGGTTTAACTGCAGCCTGCAATTCGTATGATGTGCGTCCGATAATGCCGACAACATTAATCACAAAATGCCCATCGCGTACCCCGTTACATTATGGTTATGATTAGGCTTGTGGGAGGGTAAGGGTTTAGGTACGTGCTTTATGTTTACAGGTATTCGTCTGCACACTCGTACGGAGCCCCTGAGGAGATATGGTGTTTTTTCCTTCCTGGGAAACAAGTTGGTGCGTACAAATTACTATCTTGTGCCCACCACTTACCGTAGCCTGCGCACCAGGTACTTTAAGGTCGCACCGGCCAATACTGCGTGTGCGCCGCCGCATACATTCAGATGAGCACCAAATGCCATCGTGTGCTACTGTACATTATTTTCTGGAAACAGGACATATCACTAAACAGTCTGATGTTTTCCTCACACAGTTACAGTCCACAGAAATGGATGTTGGCAAGTTTATAAAAGCAGGCTATGGATTCAAGCCCAGATCGTTAAATCCGTGAAGCAGCACCGCTAACCACTGCACTAATTTATATTGAAATGACATTAGTTAGCCATCTACTTACTGGGCCGCAGCTTCTTAAACTCCTTACTGAGTAGCAGGTTGTTGATAATCACATTCCCTCATTTTATTGTATGTTCTATTAGTGCTCGACGTGAGTGCTTCATCGTTACCATGAAGTTCTCATGAGCCGGACGTGGAAACTGAATCTGATTATAGCAAGACACGTGTTCACGACGTTCATGGCACGTATTCACCTTTTCAAATCTTCTTCTGTAGCTGTTCTCATTTTTATATATGGTCTCTATTTTTGACTAGACTTCTCCAATGGAGGTTTTGCTGTGATTTTTATGACCAGTGCTTTATTGTAACATGCTATCTGTCCAGCCGTGCTGTTTAGGATTACTGCTGGAGTTCATGTTCATTTTTATGAAGTGCTTGATGGAGTCTTTGATCCGTTTGCCTGGTGTTTGTGACCAGATATTCAGTGGTTTGCCAATTCGCAACATGTTTTTAAATCTGTGATTACTTGTTGTTATTCATATGATCTTTCAAATAACTGATTTACTACATGCATACTCCTTTATGCTTTCATGCTGTGGTTTTGTGGGTTTCCAAAACAGTTACAAATGCAGCTATGAGGAGCGTGAAAAATAATAAAATACCATAATACAAGTCTCTTCTTTGCACACAGTTAGTTTCTTCCATATTTTGTGGGGATTTCTTTCACCTGTTAAAGTTGCCAACACTGTGTGTGGTAGGAGACCACAGGTCTGTCAGTTTGTGTTACAGTAGTACAGTTTGATAAAGCAGGATGAATCGATAAAACACTGAATGCCTTTCTTGATGCCAGCCCTTCTTATCCTAATCTTACATTCAACTTTTTCAACAGACTCTTAGTGCGGACCTCCAGAGCTCCACTCCATTGAGGAAGGTGTTGCTTTATATTATACATCAGTGATGACACCCGGTTACATTATGGTGAAGGTCAGGGTTGAGGGAGGATTTATCTGACTCAAGTCCAGTAAACCAGGTGACAAAACACTACAATCCATTTGGCTGTCTAGTGAACTACTCAATCACAGACCCCTTCAGCTGGACCCATTGTCACTACCTGATCTGCGCTGCCCACCTGATCTGCACACACGTGTATTGAAAGTCTGCTTCATTACACAGTTTACGGTGATGACCAATCTGTTTTACACAAGCGTTAATAATTTATGGAGTGTGTGATATCATATCTGAGCTGATGTGACACACTGCACATGTGCTTAATGAAGAAAATAAAATAAACTCCACTTTACAGCACGGCCCGATCTGAACTGAGCGTACCGATCCACCGCTCACAGGGCTGTATTGTCAGTTCAGTTCCACATCAGTTGATCATAATGAGAATATTATGGAAATACATACTTTGTTGTTCTGCCGAGATTCATTGTAGGCTGTGTCTTCAGGGCTTTATTAAGCAGGTTACTTTCCTAATTTTTATTACACAACAAAGCAAATTTACACAAAAGAAAGGATTAAAAAATACAAGGATGTTGCTGGATTCAAGAACTTAAAAGATTTTGGTGGCCCCATATATATCTAATTCAAAATATAAACAATAACAAACTAAAATAAAATGTTATTTTAAAAATGAAAGAAAACTTACAGTAAGATGGAAAATAATGTTTTCTTTGTATGCTTCCACTTTATTTACAGTATATTTGAAAAGTGTTCTCTTACTTGTTCTGATTACAAAGTCTTTGATCAGATCCTCACTTTAAGGTGCTGATCATTCATTCAGATTGAGATGGCAGGGAGGCAACTGAAGATCTCGGCTGAAAGCAGTGGACTGTAAGAGAGAAATGAAAGGAGATCTGTGAGTCACCACCACTGAGGTGGTAGGAGAGGCCATGAGATGAAATAACATTGACAAAGGAACAAATGTACAAGGAAAAGAAAAGTGAACCCAACACCAGTCCTTGAAGCACATCTGTAGAAATGTTCTGTCAAGAAGACAAGGAGTTAGACCAAGGGGACAAAAGGAATGGTCCGATAGGGAGGTCTTGAACCTGTTCAAAGCAGAGCCGCTTATTCCAATTTAATTAGGAGAAGAGATAAGTAGGGAGTGGTGAACCATAACAAAGGCTGATGAATGGGCAAGGAGGATGAGGACAGAGGAGGGAGAAGGAGCTCGAGCAGATCTAAGAGCATTTGTGACTGAAAGCATTGGAGTCTCAGTAGAGGGACCCTTGGAGAATTCACACTGAAGTAGATCTAGTTGATTATAGTCAGAGAGAAATGAAGAGAGGTGTTTATGAACTATGAGTTCTAGGGTTTTGGACAGAAATGACAGAATGGACACAGGATGGTAATTCTCATGGGCAGATGGGATAAGAGATGGGTTTTAAGCATAAGGATTTAACAAGACGTCTTGAAATTAGTAGAGAAGATACTGGGGGTCAGTGAGGCATTGAAAAGAGAAAAGATAATAGGGGATCAAGGAAGGAGAGATGGACTGCAGAAAGGTGTGAAGAAATGGGGTCCAGAGCACAGGTCGGGGTCAAAATTGTCTGAGTCATTTAGAGTTGGGAAGGATGAAAGAGGAGAACGACACAGAGGAGACTTAGAAGATGTCTTTGGTGTCTTTTGGTGAATTTGAAAGAGAAAAATGAAGCAAAATCATCAGGAAAGAATGACACAGGTCTTGGAGAAGCAGGTGGACTTAAGAGAGACTTAAAAGGTAGAGAAAAGCTTGTGAACATTTCTTTCAGAGAATATTATTAAAACGGATTTCTTTGGAGATAGCAGAGATACAGAGAAGAAAGAGAGGAGGGACCTATACTTATCCTGGAGAGATGGAAGTTTCTTATTATGATATATAAATAATCGTATCAAAAAACAAAACAAAAAAGATAGCAAGAAGTTTTACTAAATTTTACAAGAGCTATTTACAAGAAATCAAAAGCGAAGGGAAAAAAGAATAAATTGGAAAAAAAAAATTCAGTCCATGATCAGAAAACCAAACGGCTCTGTGGCAGCCCCAAACAACCGCAGCTCCTCCGATGATTCTGATGGTTTAAAGCAGGGGTAGGCAACGTCGGTCCTGTAGTGCCACAGTATGTGCAGGTTTTTGTTCCAACCCAGTTCCTTAACGAGAACTCAATTATTGCTGATGAAGCACATATTGCTTAAGTGACATTTTAATGCTTCGTTTTAGTGGTCTCGCTTGTTAAGGTTCTCCAACCATAATTGCTTATTTCAATCTTAAACTGCTGCATTCAGTGTTTTAATTGCTCCTTATTAGCAATAAGATGTAAAAGACAAAGCAGCCAGCAGTTCTCCAGCTAGCTTTTTTCCAATTACATCTGTGTGTGTTCATCATGCACGGTTTGATTTAATAAAACACTTAATAGAAAAATGTGACAGACTGAAAATGATCTGTTTTAGGCTTCAAATCATTTGGATGATATCCTTGGAAAGGAAAAAAATCTACAATGTAAGAGCCTTACATTGCACAGACTAACAAGCCATAAAATTAAATAAGGTCTGAGATTGGCAATGATTGGTTTCTAATTAAGCAATTGGGTTGGAATGAAAACCTGTAGCCACTGCTGCTCACCAGGACCGACATTGCCTACCCCTGTTTTACATCTTATTGCTAATAAGGAGCAATTAAAACACTGAATGCAGCAGTTTAAGATTGAAATAAGCAATTAAGGTTGGAGAACCTTAACAAGCGAGACCACTAAAATGAAGCATTAAAATGTCACTTAAGCAATATGTGCTTCATCAGCAATAATTGAGCTCTCGTTAAGGAACTGGGTTGGAACAAAAACCTGCACATACTGTGGCACTTCAGGACCGACGTTGCCTACCCCTGGTTTAAAGGGCTCCCATAAGGCAGCCGGACACTAAGCCACCCAGCCTCTCTCCAGGCAGCGCGGTGGCTCGCTTAACTGTCACGTGATCCTATGTTGCTCGCGAATGACGTCATCCAACGCGACAGCTACTGTAGCCACGCTGCCACTGTCTCGCTTTGTGAAACACTACGGACGCAAGACTGTTGCTGAGTGAGAGAGAAGTGTGAACGAGTTCAGAAACAATCCCATCGCTAAGAGGCAGACAGTAAGTTTTCTGAGTTTTGGGGATGCACTTTATGAATGTGTGAGTTTTCATTCGCTCCATTAGAATCGCCGCGCGCGATTTGAATGAGTGGCGAGCGGTGCGTTCTTGTTAGTTAGCCCCCCGCCGAACTTTGCTCGAGTGAATCCTTCTGTGATCACCCGCGTGCTGTTTCTGTTCATTGGTATCGGCGATTCACGTCATGTGTCTGAGTCCCAGATTTTACTTCGTACCACCCAGTCACATCGCTGGCGTCTGTTCATTCATCTCCGTGTGTTCCTTTTGTCGATTCCTTCTCGAATCGCAGACATCGATGAGACGGCCATTCCACACGTACGGCGCTTTGATTTCTGCCTTTGTTTCAGTTTTGTCCCTCCGTGGTGTCCAATAGTGATGGGCGGAGTGAAGCCTCACAAAGCATCAAAACGTTTGAAGCAATTGTGTCGGAAATCGTATGGCAGCTTCGAAGCATTTAACACTCACCTCTCTAGTGACACCTCCTGGCCATTTTCATTAACGTAACACAAACTAATTATCCACTTCAATGACGTCTGTTAAAACTCATTGTTTTTACTTTTTCGCTGCTACATACTGACAACGAAGAGAAGGGTTCGTCAGCAGCTTCTAGTGTCTGATGTAAAAAAAAATTAAATATATATATATATACTAACGCCGACAGGCAGAATGCATTGTACGATAGCAAGAGTTAAACAAAATAAGACGCCTCACTCATGGATCCCCGGCTCTTTCAATGAATATTTACTTTTGCACTGTATCATTATAATCGCTCCTGTTATTAGTATTATAATTAACCCTCATCTTTTCTTGAGATCACATTTAATAGCCGTAAATGTTTTCTTTGTTCTGACTTAATTAAAACGGAGTAGACGGAAAATAAAGGTTTATCCCTGTACTTTGCCATGATATATATAGGTAAGCACATTTGAGAAAGAAAAGGTGAAATCCTTAAATCACGGATGTTATTATTCGATCAAGTATTGAAATATTTCATTTATTAATACTTTACAATATTTTGTGGAGCTCAAAAGTAACGAGTTCGCAACGAAGAAAAGACGCCGTCAGTGGCTCAACTGACTAACGTGGTTGCTTTTCAAATTCTGAGCGTAGTGTTAGCCCGAGTTCGATCCGAATTAAAGACTTCTCAAAATTAATAATAATAATAATAATAAAATGATCAGGAGTGAAATCTTTATAATCAGTTTGAACTAAATAATTTTGAGAGATACTGTGGAAGGATCGCATAAGAGATCTGTTAGGGAATCATTCCCACTTAGAATCGCCATCAAAATGCGATGACTAATTGCGTAAGGCAGCTCACGTATTTACATTAATCCATCTTCTATTCATTGCCATTTGACGCCCACGAACCCCTCTATTGAATAAGGTGATAACAAACCCACTGTGTTAGATCAGGGGGGTATTTTTCGTACGTGGATTACTCGTTTAGCCCGATGTAATTGTTGATGACTTGGCCTGATCCTGGATCTGTTGGTTTTTCGAAACTCTTGCTGGATGTGTTGTCATAGCAACACATCCAAATCCTCAAACCTGCTCGGTGTAAACAAAGATTAGCTCACACACTTAATCAGTGTCAGTACATGGAATTCATTCAGTCATGGCTTTGGCGTTCATGAATGAGCGACCAATTGATATCGGTGCACAAATTATAAGAAGATAATTTCATATAGAGAGGGTTTTGCACGATCGGCAAGATCTTTTATTGCTCCCGGAGGAAATTCTTTTCGAAAGATACCACTTTAGCCGAGGGGGAATATTGTACCTCAAATATTTATTAGCACCTTATATTCGAAGTCAAACTAGGCGAAGTCAGGCTCTCACAACCACACAGACAGTATGCATTGCTTTGAGGTTTTTTGCAATTGGCACTTTTTGATATACTGTAGGCGATGTGGAATATCTATCTAATAGTGCAGTTTGCCAGGCAATTCGTAAAGTCTGTTTGTGTCTGAAATATTTCCTTCGGGTTTTCATAGTGTTTCCTGGACACCTGCATGTGCAGACAATAAAAGAGGCATTTCATGCCATTGCAGGTAGGCAAGACAAAGGCAAAAACACCCACAGTTCCAGGAAGAATCTCATAATCAGTCTAACATTCTCATTACCCAGGATTTCCAAATGTGATTGGGGCACTGGATTGTACGCAGATCTGAATAATCAGACACAGTGTCTTCATCAAATATTTGACCTTTGTCAATATCTCGTTTGTCAGACACAAGTTCTAGGGATATGACATTCCCTGCAACTGACCCAACAAAAAAGAGGGCTATATGGAACATACCTATGGCACACATCAATGACAAATGTATTTAATGACCATCCTTTACCTGAAATGAAATGACCACTGCATCCTGCCACTGGTTCTGAGGAGGAGCTTTGCCCTGGAATGCCCTCAGAAACAGGGTGATGGGCATTTTGCTGGAGAGCTAACTCTTGCGGGGTTAGGTGTGGACCGCGTGGACCTCCACCTGTTTTTTGCTTGTCTGCCTTCTTATTAACTTTAGAATTAATGTTTTTTATATTATGTATGATTCTTTATGTCAACAATTCTTTAAATAGTTATATACTAATATTTACCAGTTTGAAGTATATTCTTGTACTTCACTTTAACCTGTTCCCATGTTCTCCTTGTGCTCACGTTTGATCTGGAATTATGACATATTAAATAATAATCAATCTGACACATAGGAAATGAAATACTGCATTCAGTAAGTACAATGCACACTACTTAGCCTTTAGTTTGTCGGCCACTTTTTGCCAGCCGTCTTTTCTGGTTTGGGCTACTTTTGCAGTGTTACCCCTTGTGCATATTAAATCTTGAAATTCTTCATGTCCTTCGAATAAAAGGTCTTGCTCCGCTTGTGTGAAAAAAAAATGCGCCCGTTCTTTCGTCATTTTGTTACAGCCTATCAAGGACTTGCTGATCATGTTTTCTAGACTCAATATATATGGGGTTTTCACTCAGCGTGGGCGCGCACATTCATCTCGGATAATTAGATCCAGCTAGATTAATCTACTATACGACTGCGTTTGAAAAACCGACTTTTCCTGGATGGGTTTCACTGGCATTAACTCATCCAAGATGATCTGATCTCGGATGATTTAAGCGACATACGGAAACAACCCCCCCAGGTTGAATTTGCTCTGCTGCACCAAACATTCAAAGGTGTCAATCCAGAGCACATCAGAGATGCTGAGAGACATGGTGCAAATCAGTCACCGGCACATAGATACACGAGATACTCCAAGGTGACCAGTGCACGTATCAAGGTCGGCATTAAAGATCCTCTTGAGTGCTGAGGCAACAAAAAGCAGCGGGATAAACACATCTGGACCTGCTGTTGAAAAAGCATTTGCCTTTACCAGCAGCATCCCTCTCTCGTGAACACATCTTCAAGGTCTGGATAGGCGATCAGTAAAAAGTTGTCTTAGTCACAGCACAGTGCAATAATAAAACATTTCCTAAAACACATAGTTGTCCAGTATGTATCATTCTTAAGCAATCTTCCAGTTATAGAGGCGCAATCCCAGTTACTAACACATTTACCGTGTAGCTCTCCCGCCAAACCCGCCATCAACAACTACAATAACAGTTGAAATCGTCACTCAAATTTTTTTTTAGTTATAGACTGCTGTTAAATGGAAAAAAAAAAGAAAAACAGACTCTTTTGGGTGACAATTCACAACGGGTGGATGTGGGATGCGAACCCACGCAACCCTTATTATGGAGCAGCAACGCTACCGCTGCACCACTACTGTTTTTAACAGAGTGGATGTATATAATGTATGTTTTTTTATGTATGTATGTATGTAATGAAGAGGAAAACAATTATATATAGATGTATACTATATGACATACGTTCAGTGTTGCATGAAAACGTTGCACGAGGCGAAGAATGGATATTTATGAGAGTATTATAGTGAGAAATGTGTCGTCACCCTTATTACTAAAGCTCTTCTTTGCAGCATTATTATCGGCATTTGTATGATGTAGAATTTAGTTTTATTTTTTGCCACTAAGTATTATCGGGCACAATCATTTAAAATGTATTGATCATCCACAAACATTCATTTCACCTGGGAATTCTTTCGAGTTTTTGAATTCTGCTGATGCCATATGTACTTCAAACGGGAGCTCGATGAATAATGATTCGAAGCAGTAAGCAGACATGCACACTGGAATCGTCAAGCTTGGTTAGAAGCACTGAGCAGACATGCGCACTGGGATTGCATCATGACAGAGCTTCGAAGCCTCGAGCAGACATGCGTACTGAGATTGCATCATGACAGGGCTTCAAAGCCTCAAGCAGACATGCGCACTGGTTACTGAATTTTTGTGAAGCCTCAGCACACTCAAAGCCATTGACCTCTATATTTTTGAGAGTCTATCTGACACATAACTCTCTAGTTATATTTTGTAATTCGTATTGACATTACACACTTCAGTTGATATAGTTAAGTGACAGCCTGAAGGTACAATTCAGGTAGTTGCTAAGAATTCATTATTGTTCTTGTAAATTGCTGTGATTTCCTTTGTCTGATACATAGTGTCAAAGATGTATTGTCATATATCAACTTTATATATATATAAAAAGATTAGGTAAATCGTGCAACCTTTTTATAGAATGCTTAATTTTGTTCGAAACCGTACGTCATATAGTATACATCTATAAATATAATTTTTTCATCTTCATTACAAGAATACAACAATGATACTCTCGTGTCAATTAAACCAATTTAACATGCATATGTCAAACAACATATTTCTATATCCGCTGCAGTAAGAACAGTAGTAGTAGTTCAGTTGTGCGGAGCTCGTTAATTATCCCGATTAGGTGGCTAAATGGTATTGCAACTGTCTCTCAGTAAAAACACCAGGGGCCTCATGTATAAATGGTGCGTACACACAGAAAGGTTGCGCAAGAACGTTTCCACGTTCAAATCTCGATGTATAAAACCTACACTTGGCGTAAAGCCATGCACTTTTCCACGGTATCTCATACCTTCGTGTACGCAAGTTCTCCGCTCGGTTTTGCAAACTGGCGGCCCCCAGTGTCAAAGCAGTGCTACTGTTCCTGTGTGCTTACACTTTCTTAGATCCACATCCACGACGGCAGCTTTATCAAATACACTGAAATTAACCGCATATCGTTCATAAATTTAATGCATCTGATTGTAATTAACCTGTAGCAATATAATGGTCCACAGAATGGTCAAACTATTCTAAATACCGTAACTGCTTTAGCGTTGTTACTCTCACTTCTTCTTCTTCTTCTTCTTCTTCTTCTTCTTCTTCTTCTTCTTCTTCTTCTTCTTCTTCTTCTTCTTCTTCTTCTTCTTCTTCTTCTTCTTCTTCTTCTTCTTCTTCTTCTTCTTCTTCTTCTTCTTCTTCTTCTTCTTCTTCTTCTTCTTCTTCTTCTTCTTCTTCTTCTTCTTCTTCTTCTTCTGTCAGCAGCTCCCATTAGGGATTGCCACAGTGGATCATCTTTTTCCATATTACTCTCACTGCACCACTCGGAGTATTTATATCACTGTATCTGAGTGTGAATCACAGATCTACAGTGATTGAAAAGAGAATTATCGGTATATAGCATGAAGCACTCGCTGCCTCAGCCATTCGCTATTTGAACTGCTCTCATCCGACCAACGCTTCAGAGCCTTTCCTGTAAGGACCTTGCAGTTCACAAACAGTTTCATCCCAAGAACTACAAACGCACTCAATCAGTCCATCAAGTGCTCCTTGTAGAACTGTTTGTACTTGTAAGTTACCGTGAGGTAATTGTACTTATGGTACAGTTATAATATTGCACAACCTGAGCCACTTTATAAAGTGCATATTTACATATGATGACGATATCATTTTTAAGATGAAATGCAGCAAAATATGTTTATTATATTATACAGATAAAACTTTAACTTTAACTACATGGTGCCGCAGCGCTAGCGAGCTTGAGCTTCGTTCACGGTTTGTTTCTGCCTCATGCTGTATTCATGATGTGGCTGGCACGACACTGGATGGATAGATGGATAGAATAATTAAACATTACGAAGATATTTCGATGTTCTTTAAAAGTTTTGAAGAATCGTCGTTCTAAGCTTACAGATGGCTTAACGTCTATTACAGAGCTGATTGTGTGGCGATTGGGTATTTGGAGAAAGAAAAGTAAGGACAGAAATTGGGGGTTAGTACGTTTGAAAAAGACAGTACTTCTGTAATAAAGTATTTCATTGAAGGTCGTGCATGGCGCAGCAAGCACCTTATGTAAGACATGAACAATCACTGCGCCACCGTGTTCCATTGTTTAAGAACATGCTTTAACTCATATCATCATGAAAATGATATCACGTATACTTCTCAGTATTTTAATTATTCAGAGAGCTGTAATATTACTAATGTAATGGATTCTGTGTCCTGTCAGAGGAAGAGCACGTAGTGATTCAGGCACATAGAGCACAAAGAAGATCAAATACAAAACAAAGCATTTAACGTGCTACTTTAGTTACGATGAGATTTGAGAAACTAGTAAATTAAACAATTTTAAGATGAAGTTTATGATGTTCTACTTTAATAACAAAATAAACTATGTGATTAAAGTGGAAATTTCGAGATTAAAGTTGACATTTCTTGCTTTTTTCACACTGTGTGCCTATTTTTTTTGTCTGTACCCTAATAAGCTTTCATATGACACTCAGACGGTCCGCTGCGAGTCGCCTTTTCATGCCGACTTTGATATGTGACAACTTTTTTATTTCGGGCACTGTGCGACTTTGTGAACTTGAGCTCTCGAGTTTCTCCGACACACTATGTCACTTGATCAACTTCCTTTTGTTGCTTATATAACTGTTTAAACCAACAAATAGTACGTTTTACTTTGCCTCCATTTGGTATTCGCTGAAGTTCTTCACAGAACGCTGAGCTTAAGGGCTATTTATATTGATTTGCATATTCAAAGAGGCGTAATTCTGGGAGGAGTTGGGGTGGGACAGCAGGCGCGTGTACGTGCGTTAATTTCCACTCTGAGTGGGATTTATGTAGCAGAAGAACGCGGAAGTTCGCAAACGCACAGATTCCTGCATCTGGATTTTTCTGTGCGTAAGCACATTTCAGCTTTTGTGCTCACGTCATGTTATAGTGTGAATTTTATGCACGGCGTTATGCATGAGGTCCCTGGGGTTTGCATCGTTGATCCTCCTCTTGTGAAAGGTATTTTTTTCAATTCCTCCTTTTAACAAAAATTTCGAACTTGAACAGATATCGAGCTATCGAGGGAAGGGTGGGCCGCCATAGTCGGGCAGGGGGCACACGTCCCTAATTATATTGTGTATGTAAAGAGTTTCACTGTAAAACGTAATATGCTTCATAGTTGAGTATTTGAAGACCCTGGTGTCGTACTGAATTTGTAGTGTAGAAAAACAAACTACTGTGCAGCATGCCTAAATGTGTCTTTTCGTTTCTGATCGCTATACGGCACTACCAATTGGAGACAATTCGCTATAAACAGTTTCAGCCAATCAGCGCCTTCTAAACATGCAGAATGACAGTGTGACCCTTTATTGTAGCGGCGCAGCATCTTCGTACAGTCAGTCATTGTACTGTTAGACTATTTACTGTTAAGTTCTGCTTCAGGTACCGTTTATAGTACAACAGGTGGCCTACGTAGTTCTTAAATCGATATTGAAATGCACACACAAGTCTCCTAAATTATTTATTGAAATGCCTACATTTACAGTGTCCGTTTTAGGAAGTCGTAGTTTTTACTTGTTCCCGTTATTAGGAATTATAATTTCTCATTGTCACATATTATTCGTTACTACTCGCGAGTCCCGTATCATTGAGATTCTGTTTTATGTTCTGTATAAGCAAACTTTTTAAAAGGAGCGTTAATTGAACTGACTATAGCAGGCTTGTCATCTTCTTTAAATGACTTTATTGATTTGATATTGACAATTAATCATAAGGTCAAAAACCAAGGAGGATATGAGTTTGCATGGACTGTGCTGTTTCTTTGTTTTCGTGACATCGCTTCAGCAGAGAGTGCGTGACGTTAACAATGCATTCTGTCCTAAATGACAGCGCATATGCTTTTTGATATTTCCTAAAGGCCAATGTGTCTCAATTTGCTCATTAATATATTTTGACAGTGTATTTTAGTGAGATTGATTATAAACATATTACCCATGTTCATTTCCCATGTAGATATGTAATGTTTGGTGAGAATAAATAAAAAAGTAACAACACATAAAATAGTTATGTTGCATTGTTTATGATTAACAAAATTCATCGTTCATCTGAAATGTTCTACTTATACTGTCAATTTTTTTCACTTCTGAAGGTGTACATTTTCGGTATTCTCCATTGCATTTGTCCCCCAGTGTAACGTGTGGCAGACGAGCTCAAATAATGGGAGACAAGGCACCTGCCAGTTTACTGTTATTATTGGACATGTATGTAGAGGAAATGTTTGTCTTATGTGTATGAAAGGAAAGACGTTAAAGCCTTGAATGAAACTGAGTGTTGATGCTTTGGGTGACATGACAGGTGAGGAGCAGGGAACGTTAAATGTGACAGTGACTGCGGGGGATTGTGGAACTGAAGATGGTTTAAGAATACAGAAATGACAAAAGCTTAGTCTTTCAATAATTCTATTTTCATCAGTCTTTTACTCTGTTGTGCTGCACTTCAGAAGGCTAGTTATTTACCCCCCTTTGAAAAGAAGCATTCACAAGGAAAAGATGTTGCTGACAAAGTCAGGTGCTTTTTTGAAAGTTTGGCTCCAGATGTTCTTATCCAGCTGCTCCTTCTTGTCAGTACTTGAGTGATCTTTATGTCCTCCTCTGGATGAATTCACAAAGTTTCTTTACAACATTTTTGTCTCATTCATGCAGAAATCCAGAGGCTTTCACTAAATTGCAGAAGACAATGTTGATTGCACTGATTCTGTTTTTAAAGACAGTTGTGATTAGTTATGCAGCACTCGCTTTAACTCACATTGCTTTTTGGAAATCAATACAGTAATCCCTCCTCCATCGCGGGGGTTGCGTTCCAGAGCCACCCGCGAAATAAGAAAATCCGCGAAGTAGAAACCATATGTTTATATGGTTATTTTAATATTGTCATGCTTGGGTCACAGATTTGCGCAGAAACACAGGAGGTTGTAGAGAGACAGGAACGTTATTCAAACACTGCAAACAAACATTTGTCTCTTTTTCAAAAGTTTAAACTGTGCTCCATGACAAGACAGAGATGACAGTTCCGTCTCACAATTAAAAGAATGCAAACATATCTTCCTCTTCTGTGCATCCGGAGCAGATCATGTCACAGAGATAGAGAAAAGCAAACAAATCAATAGGGCTGTTTGGCTTTTAAGTATGCGAAGCACCGCGGCACAAAGCTGTTGAAGGCGGTAGCTCACATCCCCTCCGTTAGGAGCAGACAAAGAGAGGGAGAGAGAGAGAGACAGAGTTTGTTTTTCAATCAAAAATCAATACATGCCCTTCGAGCTTTTAAGTATGCGAAGCACCGTGCAGCATGTCGTTTCAGGAAGCAGCTACACAAAAGATAGCAACGTGAAGATAATCTATCAGCATTTTTAGACGAGCGTCCATATCATCTAGGTGTGCGAACAGCCCCCCTGCTCATTCCCCCTACGTCAGGATCAGAGAAAGTCATCGCAAGAGAAAGAGAAAAGTAAGCTGGGTAGCTTCTCAGCCATCTGCCAATAGCGTCCCTTGTATGAGATCAACTGGGCAAACCAACTGAGGAAGCATGTACCATAAATTAAAAGACCCATTGTCCGCAGAAATCCGCGAACCAGCAAAAAATCTGCGATATATATTTAAATATGCTTACATATAAAATCTGCGATGGAGTGAAGCCGCGAAAGGCGAAGCACGATATAGCGAGGGATTACTGTAATACAAATTAGCTACAGATCTGGGAATCACTGAATATTAAAAACGTTTAATGAGGAGTGTCTTGCGCATATACTGGTGTAATGACCACGTCGGCTTTAGTGAAGCATTTCTTAGCCTCTCTGCTATGATCGACATGGGGTAGAGTAGATTCTGGATTGTTATAATACGTGCTACCTTACACAAAATATGCTCATCAATTTGTTACAGATTCTAGGTGGACACAATTCCACACCAAGGATAAAGGTGCCCCATGTAAATCGTTCATAGTGTTCCCAAAATATATTTGTTAACTTACAGACAAGTACTACATAACTGTTTCGTACAAAGTTCTTATTTTAACATACGCAAGCCCCAATTAGGATTTGAACTTGCGTCAGCATACCTTATCATTGTAGCAGGCACAAGTGCTTTTACGCTATGAGCCAAAGCAGTTCAGCAGACGAGTGAGTACCAAATCGACTGCTGACTGTGCGGATACCAATGACGTCATTACGCTAGCGTGCCTCAAAATCACGTGACGGGCGCATTTGAAACAAGCCTCGAAGCGGAGCGCTTGACACAGTGTCAAAACTTCAGTATTGAGCGGCCGATCACTACTCACAAGACTATCTGACAGAGAGACACGAGAGCGCAGTGCAGTAAGCCAAGTTGTATTGTATATATGTATAAATGCATTTTCTAAAATTATTATTTTTGCATATGCTGTTTGCTATAATAGTTAAAAAAGTGATTTGACCAGCTTTATAAGTTTGGCTTTAACATTTACATACACAGTACAGTATTTCAACTACAGAGTTTGCATCAATAAATACGAACAGTGCTCACCTTGGAGTGTCCTGTGTCTGTGTGTCTGTGTGCCTGTGTGCCGGTGACTTCTCTAGCGCCTTCAACACAATCCAACCTCTGCTCCTTAGGGGCAAGCTGACAGAGATGGGATTAGATTCATACCTAGTGGCATGGATCGTGGACTATCTTAAAGACAGACCTCAGTATGTGCGTCATGGGAACTGCACGTCTGACATTGTGGTCAGCAACACAGGATCGCCACAAGGGACTGTACTTTCTCCGGTACTGTTCAGCCTATATACATCGGACTTCCAATACAACTCGGAGTCCTGCCATGTGCAAAAGTTCGCCGATGACACTGCTATCGTGGGCTGTATCAGGAATGGGCTGGAGGAGGAGTATAGGGTCCTAATCAATGACTTTGTTAAATGGTGTGACTCAAACCACCTACACCTGAGCACCAGCAAAACCAAGGAGCTGGTGGTGGATTTTAGGAGGCCCAGACCCCTCATAGACCCAGTGATCATCAAAGGTGACTGTGTGCAGATGGTGCAGACCTATAAATATCTGGGAGTGCAGCTGGATGATAAATTAGACTGGACTGCCAATACTGATGCTCTGTGTAAGAAAGGACAGAGCCGACTATACTTCCTTAGAAGGCTGGCTTTCTTCAACATCTGCAATAAGATGCTGCAGATGTTCTATCAAACAGTTGTGGTGAGCGCCCTCTTCTACGCAGTGGTGTGCTGGGGAGGCAGCATATCAATTATGGAGAATCCACTGCATCCACTAAACAGTATCATCTCCAGACAGAAGAGCAGCTTCAGCGACAGACTGCTGTCACTGTCCTGCTCCACAGACAGACTGAGGAGATCGTTCCTCCCCCAAACTATGCGACTCTTTAATTCCACCCGGGGGGGTAAACGTTAATATTTAACATTATACATAGTTATTGTCTGTTTTTTCACCTGTATTATTATCATTCTTTAATTTAATATTATTTATTGTATCAGTATGCTGCTGCTGAAGAATGTGAATTTCCCATTGGGATATCTATCTAATCTATCTATCTAATCTATCTATCTAATCTATCCCGTGTCTCTCAGGTCTCTCAGCCTCTCTCATGTGCTCCGGGTGGACATCTTTGAAATTTGTCGTGTAGCAGGGAGAATTCAAACTGATCTGCCACAGTACTTCAAATATTATATCAGTTAGAGAATTTGAGTTGATATGCTAGTTTTTATGGGTGTCAGCACATAAAGAAGTCAAAGGAAACAATATTGTTGATGATTTGGCAATAAAAGCAACTAAACATCTTATATTATTGAATTAACATCCAGTAAATCAGAAGTTAACAGTCTGACACAACTGAAAATCAATGAGATGTGGCTTATCATGTGGGACACTGACAGTAAGGGAAGGCAAATGTACAGAGTAGAAAGCAGAGTTAGATTAATAGGAAAAGGGGGCAGAACAAGAAGAGAAGAAATGATATTAACACGTATCAGGATTGGGCATATTAGGTTTAATTATACACAATTCAAGACAAGGCAGCACCAGTCTGGAGTGTGTAGATCACGTAATCAGCTAGAGACTGTAGAGCGTATATTATTAGGGTGTGTGGCATGTAAATTACATCAAGTTCAACATTTTAAATCTCTAAAAATGGGTAAATTAACATTACAACAATTATCAAAGTATGAAGAGGAGTGTAAATTGATTCATAGATTCATATTAACTTATATAAAAACTGTAAGGTTATTTGAGAGTGCGATGTTTCGCTGAAAAGTCTTCACATTAAGAATTTGAACATGGAGAGACAAACAAGGATAAGTGCTCAGGGTTTGGAGATACCGTTTTATGGATGTGTAAGTTTTCATTCGCTCAACTCAGAGTTTCTGCACATGACTTAAGTGAGGGACGAACAGCGCGACCTCCAGCCCAGCACCGAACTTTACTCGAATCAATCCCCCTGTGGTTGCCCACGTGTCTTTTCTATTCAATCATCAGTGTGTGTGTCTCCAGTTCACTTAGCGTTTTCAAGTCCGTTTTCTACTTCACATCGTCCAGTCACACCGTCGCCACCTCCTACTCTACATTTTCATTACTTACCGTGTATTCCTGCATTCCAAGCTCATTTGACAAAGATTAAGGAGAAAGTGGTGCAGATTGATTTACAACTCCAAATGCCACCTTCAACTGACCAGCAGAAAGCTGGTAAATACATTAATTCAAGAAATAATCACAATTTGAGGAAACCGAGGCCAACAACAGCCACTGTTAAACATAACATAAAAAAGCATATAGATTTTCGATAATCGATTTGTGGATTAATTATTAAGTAGGGCTAACATTTACCTCTTCAGTGTTCACTGAGACAATCACAGCACCAGCTTTTGATCTGAATCAGCAAGATCTACCCCCCCAAAACAAAGTAAGCCCAAGATCATAAAATCAATTTAAAAACCACCACCAGCTCAAATGTTTACCTCTCCTGCCCCCTCAGTCAGTCCACACGGTGGGTGACTTTCTCACAGCACAGTAATCACCTCACACACTAAATGATGCCCTCTTAAGAAATACCAGCACAAGTCTCACCTCCACTCGGCGATGTCACCTGTGTGTCCACCTGCGACCAAACTCCCTAATTATTAAGCTGACCACCACGACCTCCCTCACTAACTGGCTCAAGTGACATATGTGTTGTATCAAAGTCTCTCTTCTGAAGTTGTACCCAAAAAATTAAAAACATGTGCACCAATTTAAACAAACAGATTAAGCAGATCCAGTGATCAGCAATAGATACAACAGACTTAGTGGAACTTTATTTGTCACAAGGTAGAAGTTACAGAAATTCAAGTGTCTTTAGGCATAAGTGGTGAAGTTTTAATGAAGCTGATTCTTGTTCTTTTCACAGAGAAAAAGCAAAAGCTGCTGTTTACTGGAACATCTCAATGGATGTGAAATGGGACACCTGTGATGTGGACGCAAATATCATGGAAAAAACTGTAAATATTAAGGAGGACAACTGTGAGTGGGAGTCCATCTACATTAAACAGGAAAGTCTGAGCATCAAGGAGGAGGACAGTAAACTGCAGCCAGTGAGCATTAAAGAAGAACCTGAAGAGAAGTCTGTCAATATTGAGACACATAACCGTACAAATATGGACAGTGTAAAAGAAGACAACCTTCAAGATGGAGTGGTGACCAGGTTAGACTCTTCTTATAGCAGACACTGTTCATCTCCAGAGGCTTCTATCAATGTGAAGTCTGAATCATTAGAGTTTGAACCAAAGAGGGCTGTGGAAACTACATCTGTTAGAGCTCAGAAAAATAAGCGACCATCTTCAAAGAAGTCT
>NW_026261697.1:0-20792 GCF_900747795.2 Erpetoichthys calabaricus | reverse complement strand
CATAGAACTATTCTATGGGGTTGAGAATAGAGGAAATGGGCTGGCTAGAACAAATTGGAAAACCAGGGATGATCAGTAAACCAGTTGTGTATGGATGTAGCTCAGTGAAAACTTACATTGTCCCAGATCAAAATGTATAGTGACAACTCTGCCCTTCCAGCCTCATTTTGTTGTCATCGTCGCTCAACATTCTCGAAAAGGTCATCTACGAAATTCAACAGATGTGTTGTGTTGTAAGGGCCCCGGATGGCAGGGTGTTAGAGAACTCCATATTCACTTTATGGCTGCACACATGGTCACATTGCCTCCCCTCTGCCCAGGGATTTCCACAATGGCACGCTGCCCAATAATGTTGCGGACTCTTCCCCTACTTTTAGAGAGGTTAAATCCAGCTTCATCAACAAAGATGTATTCATGTGAGCTGTTGCTGGCATCAGCCTCTATTATCTACAATGAAAGGACAGAAATAAGCACACTGTACAGTAAAATGTTTGAACTTTGTATGTACACTACATCAGTATGAAACTTTTTACTGCATCATGACCTGATACTCATACCCTATGAGGCTGCAATGATCTTATCTGTACATATTGCAGCCATTGCCTCTTGATTCATAACAGGTCCAAGCAATGCCTCAGCCTCAAGACGCAACAGTTTCCAGTGGTACCATCTCTCTCTGTGTAGATGAAAATGGACTCCATAGTAAAAGGCCTACAAAGACCCCACTTCAAAGAGAGAAACACAGACAAACTTTGGAATTTTGTTGGCAATCCGCAGTCCTTCTGAGAAAATGTTTTTCAAACAGATAAAATCAAAACGATGCCTTTTTAGGAAATCACACCAACTGTGTGTTCACAGTAAACAAAATGAGGCTTTCAAATTACAGAATGTCATGCCTACATTGAAACATGGAGGAGGCTCAGTGATGGTTTTGCTTTTGCTCTGCAGCCTCACTGAATTTGTGCGGGACACAAGGGACTCAAGGGATGAAATATACAGTCCAGTGTCAGAGAGCTGTGTCTCAGTCACAGGTCATGGACCATCAAACACAAAACATGAATGATGCCCCAATGGATTGGCAATTAATTGCAGTGCCCTGTACTAATAATACCTTTTATTATTTCGAATACTTGGGGCATATCACTTCTTAATCTTTGCTTGCTTAAAACCCACAGTTTCCTGATCAAATACAGTTTAATGTAATCAAAAAAGGAAATGAAAGGCCATTTTCCACATGATCTGTCATTAAGGGATTTTTAGATGAGGTCTCAACATTGTCAGCAGTGCTACTATTTTGAGTCAAATTTAGTGTAATAAAAATAATAAAAGACTTCCTCAATTTTGACAAATGCATCTTCACAAGGAGTTTTTTGTACGACTCTTTATCACTGTGTGAAAGGAGTGCTATTGCCCTGTTGACAGTAATAATGTCCTGCATCTTCAGACTGGAAACAACTGATTGTTAGGGTGAAGCTGGTCCCAGAGTATTCAGCACTGAACCTTTCAGGAATTTCAGACATCCGGTTAGTACCCCACCATATTAGGAGCTGTGGAGCCTGGCCAGGTTTCTGAAGGTACCAGTTCACATCTTCGCTAACAGAGCTAGACGCCTTACAGTTGATGGACACTCTTTGTCCTAAACTCACAGACTGAACTGATGGAGACTGAGTCAGAACAATCTGACAGCTTGAGTCTGTGAACCAAAAGAGAGAAAGAGAGATTTACAGTGTGATATCTGATTGCAAACAAAAAAAAAAAGTTAATAAAAAAATAAGATTCAATGTTGCTGAACTGTTCATTATGTTTAATGAAGCTGCTGTAATTAAAACCTCTACCAACCATCTTCAGAACTCCTGACATTTTCTGAAAAACTTTTATTTTATTTTAATCTTCACTTCAAATCAAGTAAAGATAATGTTAAAATTAGAGAAACACCTCATGGAATCTAAAATGTCACTTCAGCAGACTTACCATGTGTAAGGAGCACTGCCATCCAAATCATAAGAGCCAAAGAAGTCATTGTGTTCATGTTTAAGTGGGCAATAGAATGAACAGGTTTTATAACTGAACAGAGATTATGTAAATTAGCTAACATATGCAAATGATGCTTAGTGAGGTGTTATGGGTGCTGAACGGAAATCTCACTGCAGGCGGGCTGAATCTCTGAGAGACAGTGTTCTGCAGACCTACACTAAGAGCACCCATGAATAAGAAACCTTAAAAAAACACACTTATAAAAGTTTGAGTATGACATGAGGAATGGTGTTATTCTGTTGAAGGCAAAACCTGAGAAAATATTGGGAACCAAAATTATAAATATGATGTAGTAGAAACCCACAATGGCCGGAATGGCTTTAGACCTCTCCAGTAAATACTACTAAGTACCTGATCATTGTTTTAGCTAATGCCGTGTGTTATAACAGTGATATGTGATTATTTTTATTCTGTTAGTTATTCAAGATGTCATAGAGGCAGCCATCTTACCAATGAGGTCCAAACATCCCTTTCTCCAGTCACACTTGCCAACTCATACTGTGAAACCCAATGCAAATATAATAAGATATACAGTAATCCTCCCAGCGAGACCTAGATCTTGACCAGGGTCTCCTCCTGTGTGCTCAGGCCTATAACACCTTCACAGGGTGGCATCCATATCAGATGCCCGAATCAACTCAGCTGGTTCCCCACAATGCAGAGGGTCAGCATCTCTCTTCTGAGCCTCTCCCGAATATCTGTGATTCTCACCCTATCTCTAAGAAAAATATGATCATTTTGAAAATGAACCACTTGTGTTGTATTAAGGTTGACTGGGACATTCGTCACTTGCTTTTAAGCTGATTATTTTAGAGGTGCTGAAGATTGCTACTGAAGGTGGGGACAGAACTTTAAGATCCACCAAAATCAAACTTCTTTACACTCTTTGAAATGAAGTACTACTACACTTTCATCTGATCATTCTGTGTACCCACTGTGTTCAATTTTGGGTTGCAGGAATTTGAGATTACCCCAGCACCATCAGGCCCAAAGCTGTACTCAGCCCTCAAACCAACCCAGGACTTGATGCCAGTCCATTGCAGGTCACATGTCCACTCACTCACTAGTTCTGGGCCAGTTTGGACTCATCGATGACCTTACATGCTAGAATATGTGAAGAAGAACAGAATTCCTGGTGAAAAACCAAACAGGCCTGAGGAGAACATGCAAACTAAACAAAGACATCAATCACAACTAGTGTCGTGGAATTCAGAGTCACGAGTACTAACCGTTGTGCTGCCCGAATGACTAATCTACAGAAGACAACAATACTCAGTCTTTAGAGAATTTGTAACCAAATTTTCATTTAATGATGAACAGCTTAGATCAACACACGTGATAAAATTTGATTTATCTCTCATGTTTGTCAATATAAAAGATATGCTGGGGAGCTTGTCTGATCTTTACTATAGATACATTTGAATCTTTGGACTGAGCTCTACACTGATATTTAATTTTCACAATTAAAAACACAACATGAATGGCCTACAGTCATGGAACTTTTTTTTTTCTGTTACTGAGTTGTCCAGAATAGATGCCACTGAATACATTGTACACTAATATACCGCTCAGTTCATAGTTGCTTCCCAGGTCCTCCCTGCGTGGAGTTTGCATGTTCTCCCCATGTCTGTGTGGGTTTCCTCCGGGTGCTCCAGTTTCCTCCCACAGTCCAAAGACATGCAGGTTAGGTGCATTGGCGATTCTAAATTGTCCCTAGTATGTGAGTCTACGTGCCCTGTGGTGGGCTGGCACCCTGCCCAGGGTTTGTTTCCTGCCTTGCGCCCTGTGTTGGCTGGGATTGGCTGGTGATTGGCTGGTGATTTGGGTCAGTATTGCAGGGCTCATGCCGCATGTCGTTGCCTACATTGGCAGCCCTACAATGCCATCGTGATTCTACATGGGTCCTTCCATTTGGTTCCAAGTGCTCTCATCTGCCTTGTGATTTGGGTGGGTGTTGCAGGCCCACCTTACATCACTGTCACAATTTTCCATGCTTTACTCCAGGCAGCCTATGTTGTCTCATCTGCCTTGTTCACTGCTTGGACATTTTATGCAACCTTAAACTTAACTTGGGCTCAGAGCTTGCATTATCTGCCTCACTTTCCCTAACTTTATGAGTTGATCCAAGCCAGGATCCTTAAGAAGACCTGAAAGTCGCTGCACACCTAGACTAATGGACTTTAGCAGCAGAGAAATATCTCCAAAGTGCTTCAGGAAAACAGCAAGCTGAAATAAAACTGGAAGTGGATGGGAAGGTTTAAGAACCTAGATATAACAAAACTATAACTTAAAATTCACATATTTACGTATAGTTTTGATGCACTGTATGTATGTTAGTTCAGGTTAGTATGAATTCAGCACACATACACGAGAAATGCTACTGGGGCTCCTTGATACCAACAGCAATATGCCTGCATAAAGCATCACTGTGACTGGAACTGTGAAGTCAGAAGTGTTTTTCTTTTTAATTTTCTTGATTTATAGCCATTGTGGTGTGTGTCCAGATCAAAATGTGTTTGTTTGTGTGTGTGTTTGTGTATTTATGTATTTATATACTTATCTATCTATTTATGTATTTATTTATTTAAAAAGCTAACATTATTTAACATTAGTTAAATTGGTGTTTCCATATCACAAAATAATATGATATATATATATATATCCATCCATCCATTTTCCAACCCGCTGAATCCAAACACAGGGTCACGGGGGTCTGCTGGAGCCAATCCCAGCCAACACAGGGCACAAGGCAGGAAACAATCCTGGGCAGGGTGCCAACCCACCGCAGGACACACACAAACACACCCACACACCAAGCACACACTAGGGCCAATTTAGAATCGCCAATCCACCTAACCTGCATGTCTTTGGACTGTGGGAGGAAACCGGAGCGCCTGGAGGAAACCCACGCAGACACGGGGAGAACATGCAAACTCCACGCAGGGAGGACCCGGGAAGCGAACCCGGGTCCCCAGATCACCCAACTGCGAGGCAGCAGTGCTACCCACTGCGCCACCGTGCCGCCCATATATATACAGTGGAACCGCGGGTCACGAATGTCTGGGACCATGTACAAATCGAGTTACGACCAAAAACTTCACCAAACTTTTGCATCTGTTCATGACCACACACTCGGGTGACGAACAAGCCAGTTTCCCTTCCGGTTCGTACGCGCCGATGATTTCCGCACGTGTTCAGTCTCTCCCTGTGCATTCCCTGTGCAGTGAGCAAGAGAGAGAGAGAGTGCGAGAGAGCAAGCGAGAGAGAGGAGGGCTGGCCGCATAAGGCAGAGAAGACAGTTAAAGAATGCACCAGGTTTGTTTTTAAAGAGACCGATTTGAGCATTGTTTTAACCTCGTTGTATTTAATGAAGACTTTTTTCTATTGGATTTTAACATCAACTTCACTTCTGCTTACAGCGATCGGTTCATAGCATGCATTATTGCAATGTTACTTTTCTTGGTTGTTTATTAAATTGCAGATTTTTCAAATGTTCATTTTTTCCCTGTGCATAAAACTCATTAAAAAAAAAGTGTTTACAGCGAGTGGTTCGTAAGGCTGTAGCGTGAACTCTTCCAATGTTACTTTTCTCTGTTCAAGGTTATCTCAGTGTTATTCAATGTTTTTACATTTAGTTTACTATTATGCTGTGCATTCTGTGGTGTAATTAACTATTTTTGTGCTTAAAAATCTTTAAAAAAATATATTTACATACAGTTCGTACGGTCCAGAATGGATTAATTGTGTTTACATACAATCCTATGGGGGAAATTACTTCGGGTCATGACCAAATCGGGTTACGACCAGAGTTTTGGAACAAATTATGGTTGTGACCCGAGGTTCCACTGTATACATATATATATATATTTATATTTATATTTTTTTAACATTAATAAGAACATGTCTAAATAAAAATAAATGTAACCATTGTATTCCTTGTTCTCTGAAACCCATCCAAACAATGCCTTGGTTATTTTTAAAGACAAGAGAATGACCTGAAAACATTAAAATGCAATTTAGATCATGGCTATAACTGTCTTTTTCAATTTCTTTGTTATCCACATAATATGATATTTTCAGACTTTTTTCTTAATTTTAGGATTTTTGCAGAGCCAGACTTTACTGCATCAACATGTTTGCAACTAGGAAACAGCCCTGGATAGGACATCTGTCAATCACAGGAATAATGGAGACGATGAACCCCTGGACGTCTATGATTTTCATCAGCTCAAGAACACAAAGCTCTATTGACCCCTAAGCCAAATGGCTGTGTGGCGCTACTGGGTACTCAGTGTTACACTACATGTTCAGAATTACTGAGATCTGATGATGGTGGAGTTGCTGTAAAAGTCTCTAAACTAAAATAATTTCTTTATGTAAATATCAGGATCTAAGAATTTTTTACATAGGAGCTAAATATACTTATGAAAATGCCTAAATTAAAAAAGTGTAGTTAGCATCTTTTTTGAAATGTTCAACAGTGCTTGCTTGAGGTGTTTGTGTTGATAAAAAAAAATAGGTTTGGTGTATAAAAATAAAAATCCACCCCTGCACTGCATTTATGATTCTTTCTATACATATTGAGAATGTAAGCACTCAAACATGGGAGTTAAGAATTTGAGAAATATACAGGAAAGACAATCCAAAAATACATGACGGTGCAAGATTGTAATGAGATTTGTATACAATTAAGAGGATTTTAAAAAGCATGGTAAAATATACTCCCTGTGGTGGGCTGGTGACCTGCCCGGGGTTTGTTTCCTGTCTTGTGCCCTGTGTTGGCTGGGATTGGCTCCAGCAGACCCCCGTGACCCTGTAGTTAGGATATAGCAGGTTGGATAATCGGTTTAAAAGATACTGAAATACTGATGTTATGTGTTTAAAAACAAAAGTGATAATGCACTCTAAATACGATCCATGAAACTCAGCATACATTATTATTTAGGGAGTCTTTTTATGTTCAGAAAACAGTGCCCAGCGTAAAATTAAAACTTAAAATGAAGAGCATGCATTTTGAATTGCAAATGAATGCTAAACATGAAAAGTGACTTGATTTTCATTTTCCATCTGTACGTTCTTTACAGATTGCTGGGATAAGAAAGTCAGTAACATAATAAAGGCTTCAAATATTCTTATAAATAAGTAACATTTCTGGATTAAAAAAGGCAGAACCTGGGAATTAACAACGTAATTAAATAAGGGGGGAGTCCACTCAGTAGCAGACATTTCTTGGTATGAAAACCTGCATCAACAGGAGACCTGAGCATGAAGTAGATCCCACCTTGTATTCTATAAAGTGTTCATTTCTCCACTGGGCATTCTGATTCCTTGATCAGGAATGTGGCAGTTCAAGTGACACCAGGCACAGCACAATTTCCTAATGTTTTCATTAAGAAAGTTTATGTTTTGGTAAAGATGTGGCTGAAAATATTGTTATCCTTTTAATGTTTTTAAAAGATTATCACAGGTGTATTCAATCTTGCAATTATTGATTCAGCCCATTTAACTCCTTCCACTGTTTTATGAAAAACAGAGAGTTGTCCAAGGAGGCAAGACATATGGCAATAGCTAAGTATGGTCAAACGTAAAGGTGACAAGACAATCTCGAGAGGGTGTGATGTTCCTGTTGCCAATAGTTTAAAACAAGTTTAAGGCCCATGCACTGTAGCCAGTATCCCAGGATGAATAAAAACTGACCCACGATTGAAGAGAAGGACTGTTTGAATGGTGGATAAAGAACCAAAGAAAAGTTAGAAGTTAGAGGTTGGAAGTTAGAAGAACTGATTATTTGTAGTGATCCCTTCAAGCAGACTTTTAATGATTATAACAGGTGTCTTTAATCTTGTAACCACTCATTCAGCCCATTTAAATGGAGAAAACAACTTACTGAACCGTTTTGTGAGAAGAAAAAACAAAGAGTTGTCCAAGAAGGCAAGAGAGACAACAACAGCCAAGTACAGCCAAATGTACCGTAAAAGCAACAAGACCATGTCCAAAAGGCTTGATGTTTCTGTTGGAAATATGACACTGTAGCCAACATTCCTGGATGTGGCCACACAAGAAAAACGGACCCAGGATTGAAGAGAAGGACTGTTTGAATGGTGAAGAAACAACCAAATAAAACTACAAAACAGGCCCAAGCCTCACTTTCAAGCTATAGATGCAAAATTTTCATGGTTGCACCATCTGTCTCTTTGTAGATGAAAACAGTCTCCATGGTAATAGACCTAGAAAGACCCCACATCTAAGAGAGAAACACAAACCAGCTCTGGACTTTTTGCCACAATGTATGGTGACAAACCACAGTCCTTCTAAGAAAATGTCCTTCAAACAGATAAAACAAAAAGGCCTTTTTGGGAAATCACACCGTTTGTTCACAGTCAACAAAATGAAGCCTTCAAAGTACAGAACACCATCCCTATCATGAAACATGGAGGAAGCTCAGTGAAGTTTTGAGGTTGCTCTGCAGCCTCATCGAATTTGTGCAGGACACCAATAAAATCAGGGCATTGTGATGAAATATACAGCCCAGTGTCAGAGAGATGTGTCTCCCTCCAGCTTGATAATGCCCCGAGGCATACCTCAAGTCTATACATAAATTTATTACCTGGCCCTTTTCACAGACATTCATCCACTCGGAGCTAATTTAAAATACTAGTTAATCTAAAATGACATCTTCAGGGATGTGGGAGGATAACTTGAAGAAAAACCCCATGCAGTCACCAGGAGAACATGTATACTCCACGTAAATAGCCAACAGGCAAGACATTTGAACTGGAGCAGAAAGTATCAATAACCACTGTGCCACTATATGACCGCCCTAGAAATTGTGTGCAATATCCATCCATCCATTTTCCAACCCGCTGAATCCAAACACAGGGTCACAGGGGTCTGCTGGAGCCAATCCCAGCCAACACAGGGTACAAGGCAGGAACCAATCCCGGGCAGGGTGCCAACCCACCGCAGGACACACACACACACACACACACACACCCACCAAGCACACACTAGGGCCAATTTAGAATCGCCAATCTACCTAACCTGCATGTCTTTGGACTGTGGGAGGAAACCGGAGCACCCGGAGGAAACCCACGCAGACACGGGGAGAACATGCAAAATCCACGCAGGGAGGACCTGGGAAGCGAACCCAGGTCCCCAGGTCTTCCAACTGCAAGCAGCAGCGCTATCCGTGCCGCCCTGCGCACAATATGCTGATCATAATATTAAATCATGATACTGTGGAGACAATGACACTTAAGTGTACAAATAGGTTACATAAAATAGATGATTGCAGTTGATAGGCACTCTTTGTCCTAAACTCCAAAACTGGCCTGATGGAGACTGAGTCAGAACAATCTGATGAATTAATTTATTAATTAACTGTAGAAACACAAATTATCTTGTTTTCACTATTATATGAAAGATGTTTAATGTTCTGGCAATGTAATGGCACAGCAAGGAGCATTGCTCTGCTAATGTTTGGTTTCTTAGTGCAGCTCCCACATTGAGTTAATTTTGCATGAAGTTTGTTCAGAGTTTCAGTAGTATTGCTACGAGGATTCTGACTGCTTTCCAAATGTTGTTATGCCTTCTGACAACTACAGTTGAGCTCATAAATTGTGGCAATAGATTAAGGGCAATGAAAATAAACCCCTCGGGCCTGTACACATTGTGCTATATAACCTAACATTTTGTTAGCTTTCTTAACGTCTTCTCAACACTGCCTGAAGGTGGTTGTGTGGAGTCTACTACGAGTCCTAAATCCTTCTTATAAGGTGTAGTTTTGATTTTCAGACCTCCCATTGTATATTCAAACTTAACATTTTAATTCCTACATGCAATACTTTATATTTGCTGACAGTAAATGTCATCTGCCACAAATTTGCCAAAGCTTCTTCTGTAATGATTCAATTAATTCCAGATTATCTGCCAATCCACCTAGCTTGGTATCATCTGCAAATTTAATCAGCCTGTTACTTATATTCTTATCCAAATCATTTCTATATTAAAAATAGCAGCGGCCCTAGCATTGACCCCAGTGGAACACCACTCTTAACATCGGCCATTTCTGATATGGGGTTCCTCACACAATAACCCTCTGCTTCCTGTGTCTGAGGAAATTTTGCACCCATCTACAAACAATATCCTTCTTATGTTAGGTAATTTGAGGCTGATGACTGCAGATATTCAATGACAGACACTGAGGCCAGAAGTTATGTTAACTTTTTACTAAGAATGTTTTCTGTAACCACTTGTCCAAGATATCGCTTAACCCCACTGTGGCGCCCCCTGCTGCCTGGGAATACTACCAATAATTATTACATTAATTTCAATACGTAACAACCCTGAACTCCCACTTCTTTTAGTTTGATACCTACCTGTCATGTGGTACTTTATGAAATGCATTTTGAAACTCAAGATAAATAATATCATATGCTCCACTTTGATCATGCCCTTTTGTTGAAGCTCAGCCTCAATAACTCTCATTGGGTGTTCGACACTCAATAAGAAGTGCTTCAGGCAGTTGATACATTCTCCTCCATTGGCACGTTCTCAGTATAGTCAGTCCTTCATTGGTTTGATATGCTATTATGCAAAAAAAAAAGCTCCTCTTGAAACGTTCACTCAGATTAGTCGTTCTATTTAGGATGCATTGCTCTCATCACTTCTATTATTGTATTACTAAGTGACTGAGCTTTGAACATGAAATGCTGTTTTGTTTTACAGCCCTGCTTCTTAAGGTGATTGTTGTGAAGATTTACTGTAACAGGAGTTGACAGTGGATGGTCTCTTTGTGCTTTATCTTCTGTTGCATTTACAGCACCAGGTGATACCTCCATTCTCCTCCTTCATGGATTTTGAGTGAAATCATTTCACACTTTTGTAATTGCACTCATTTCCTTTTCTATTTCTATGTGTTACCTTAACATATGGGTTGGGAGCTGGTGTTAAGATGGTCTATTTCTCCCATTGGTCTGAAGCATGGCTGTTTGGAATTGGCTTGGATCGGAAGCTTTTAAGTACCATGATGTCCTATTGGCTCTAGGGGTTGGACAGAACATCTATAAATGTACGTGCTTAACCTCACAATCTCTCTCTCTTGCTAACCTGTGATGATGAAGACAACACAATGAAGAGCACAGCTTAGCAGCCATATTGACCAGGCTTAAGGCCTGTTCTGAAGAAAGCTTAGCACCAATGATGCCTTAACTAGAGACATTTAAATAACTACAAGTCTGTGTGCCGCCTGAACTAAATATCACCATTTAATCAGTTTGTATGGTTGCCAATATTCAAATGTACTTTGCATTTTGTTATTATTTATGAATATTATCAGTAATACATTATTTTATGTGTAACTTAACTCCTGCTTGTCTTTTTACTACATCTAATTGCCTGAGGTTATAGATATAGAAGGGAAGGTGGGGATAAGTTATATACAATAATACCTTATAAACAGTGTTAAGTCTGTGAGATTAGGCATTCTGACAAAGGCTACATATTAATAATACAATAAGCGGCTGTTGTATGTAAAGTGCTTTATAAATAAAGTTGACTTGACTTGACTAGAGCAATATATTACTCTACCAAGACCAAACAGTTGCTTTTTTGCAAGAATCAATAACTTTAACTTAGGGGTGGCTTTTTATTCAAGCTACTCTTTTAGAGTTCTACAAATATATGAATGAGTTGTGAGTGGTTTGACACCTTTGTCCCTAGTTCTGCCTAAATTGGTGAGATGTACAGTAATGATGGACTGTCTTAACTATTAGTGATGATTCTAGCTTTGTACCTGACGATATGGAAAGGAGGCTTCGATAAATATACAACAGAAGTAGAAGAAAAAGAAGAATTAGAAAATAGATCAATGGGCAAATTGATGTTTTACATTGAAGAGCAATAAAATATGTAAAGGTAGCTGGAAGCAAAACCCTCAAGTAATAAGTTTTGATATATTAAAATGTTGGTTTAAAATACACTTGAACAATGACATTTAAAAAATGAAGAATCATATAAAAAAATGTCTGCCAGTTATTATTCTTAAAACAATTGTGTTAATGCTGTGGGATCTTGCCCTGCAGACCAAACAACAGAATTGTAAGAAGTACCATAAACAGTTCAGTGGGCCTCTTTGTCAGTAATGCTGTCTGGAAAGGCTTGCTGGAGGATCAGCTGAAGATCCTCTGTGATATCGCTGTCTCACCTTGTTAAACATAAACTACACAAGATATGACTGAAGCTCTTCATGAACCTTGTCTGTTCGGTGCTCTACTCTAATAAGTCATGGCACCCTGTTCGGTTTAACATGTTACAATTATATAAGTAAAAATATCCTGTAACCCACCCCAACATAATGTAATATAATATACAGTAATGTCCAAGTAGATAGATAGATAGATAGATAGATAGTAGATAGATAGATAGATAGATAGATAGATAGATAGATAGATAGTAGATAGATAGACAGACAGACAGACAGACAGACAGATAGATAGATAGATAGATAGATAGATAGATAGATAGATAGATAGATAGATAGATAGATAGATAGATAGATAGATAGATAGATAGATAGATAGATAGATAGATAGATAGATAGATAGATAGATAGATAGATAGATAGATAGTAGATAGATAGATAGATAGATACTTTATTAATCCCAAGGGGAAATTCACAAGTAGCACTTGACACTGGCATCAGTTTAATATAGGGCCTATAAAAATAAGAACATATTAAAGCATTCCTATGGATTACACTTAAGGAATTTAATTTATTATCGTTTTTTGATGGAATCCAACTGTACCCATCACAGTTATCCCTCCTCAGAGATTCAAACTCAAAAACATAAAGTCAAGACTTCACAACAAAGTTTACAAATGACAACAGCCCTTCTGAGGGGACTTCAGTATGACGGGTGGCTTCCATCGCTGATGTCTCTTGCAACAAACAGCAAAGAATCAAATGTTCTCTGTGTGGAGTTTTATTGGGATCAAAACATTTGTGTGCTTCTGGGATTTCTGTTTCTGTTTTTGAGTTTTTGGCATTTAGGTTTGTATAATTAAGTGCTGGTTTTTTTAGATTTTGAGGCTTGACCATTCCTTCAGTTCTAAGTTATTTTTTTTTATTATTAAATCCCATAAAATGCTTATGTTGTTGATTATGTTCTGTTTTGAGAACTAACATCTCTTTGATGTTTTTCTTTCTATTGATTAAATTATTTATTAATATTTTCATTTGTTTTTCTGCATAAATTGTCCTTTAATTATATCCTTAAATAAGACAGACGGATAAAGAGTTGGGGTCCAAAGGGATGACTTGTTCTGCTTGGCCAGAAATCACATTGTGTTTATTAAACTTATTGCTCAATAAATATATAAAGAAGTTATGTATTTTGTAAATTTCTTTTGTTTTTTACTTTTCACCTTCCTATATAAGTTAATCGCATTGCTGGTATTGGCCAGTGCTTCGTTTGTTATAAGTTTCTTGTGATGCTTTTACTGTGTACTTTAATTATTAATCCCTGATATTGTTTTGTAATCTTGTTAATTCTGAACAGCACCTTGTGATGGCACGCACTGTTAATGCTGCTATTTAAAATAAGGTTATGTAATGGACTAGTTGCCTGTCTTTGACTGTTTTTTTTTACCTGTTTTCAGTGTTGCAGGGATCTTCTCCAGCTCACCCAAGACCCTCATCTGGTTTAATTGTGTCTGAAAATGAGGATGAAATGAGATTAGGTAGGTTGAAGGATGAATTAATAAATAAATGGAAAATTATTCTATTGAACTCTACATGGCCAGAGTCTATATAAGGAACAGAAACAATGAAGCAGTAGCACTAAGGATTAAATGTTTCCATTTTAAAATGATAATCTTTTATCTGTTTGTTTAATTTTCATTTATTTTCAGTATTGTTAATTAAATGTAATACAATAAAAATATGTTATTGGTGTGTCATTGCCTGATTAAATCATTCATAAAACTGCTTTTATTCCTGTCAGTTAAGTTTGGGAAGACAATATTAATGTGAATACTTTGACTTTGACTGTTAACCAGTGAGTTTAAATTTTAGATTTATTCATGAAGTTTCAATATAAACAAATTAGCTCTTACCAAACACATCTGTCATTCATTATTTTATGAGAGGTAGTGAGGAAATAATTGTGTTTTCAACAGACTTCAGCATGTTCAGAGTGGTAGCTTGACCCTCAACACAGGCTCTCCACAGGATATTGTGCTGAGCCCCCATTTGTACTCCATGTTCACTTCTGAATTTGTGGCCAGTCACAGCTCCAACTCCATCATCAAATGTGCTGATGACACCAGCATCGTCAGCCTGATTACTAACAACAATAAAATGGTTTACAGAGAAAAGGTGTCCTGCTGACTTGGTGGTGCCAGGTCAATAATCTCACCCTTAATGTCAGCAAAGCTAAGGAGCTGCTCAGAGACTTGAGTAAACAGAAGATGCACCACACATCTCAGAGGATGCTGGAAACATGGTGAACAGTTTTAAATATCTTGAAATAACCATAAAGGATGAAATGAAGAAGACAGAACAATTTGTCTCCTGTCAGTAAAGATGAGCAGTGCCCCTACTTCACCAGATATCTGAGGGCAGGTTGCATTTCTCCATCTGTCCTCACTGACATCTAACACATGCACAGTGGAGTCTGAATTGTAATACAAAAACATGACAATAAACTTGACTTGACTTAAATAAGTTGGGTTTCAGGGCTTAATTTACATCTCATTATTTCTTATCCTGTATTGTTAACTAACTTTTCAACCACATTTATTTTTGTTAAATGTTCAGTCAAATATACTGATCCTTTTAAATTTATACAATCAACAGCCAGTTTAAATAAAAAAAAAGATTTGTGTGAAAAAAAATCTACCAATTTTTGCTTTTTACTTTCCTGTAGTAGTCCTTGTATGTTCCAAAATTAAAAAAAAAAGCTTTAAACCAAAGAGTGTGCAGAGAGTGCAAAGAATCACAAATGCTGTTGTCCTACTTGTTCTGACTTACAGAGCACTCATATTGTTACATGAGGAGTGCAGGCAGCACAAGTGACATCAGGCCACCATCTGAACCTGTGACTGTGCAGATGATTCCTTATTCAGTTGGTCACACTAAACAAAATGAATCTAAACAGTGGAATCACAGATTTCTCTAAGGCAGATTTTCTGTGCTCTGTATTTTTTTTTTTCATTTTAAATTTTCAGTAAGGTTGCTCCTCTTTGGTTTTGCTCTTAACTCACATTCACTTGTTTCAGTTCATTGGTTTCTGCATTAAGTCACATCTCAGTGTGTCAGTTTCACACCTGCAGACATGACAGCAGCTCAGTGAGGTTTTTGTATGAGTCTCAATCACTGTGTGGTAAGCTGCTGCCCTGCTGACAGTAGTAATGACCGGCGTCTTCAGGCTGCACTCCATTAATGGTCAAACTGAATGAAGTTCCTGACCCGCTGCCACTGAAGCGACTCGGGGTGTCACCATAGCGAGTGCTCGCGCTATAGATCAGTAGTTTAGGAGTTTGTCCAGGTCTCTGCTGGTACCAGGCCATGGCAGCACCCACACTACTCCCAGTAGTACAAGTGAAGGTGACGCTCCCTCCAGGAGGAACTGACTTTGGTGCTGATGGTTGATTCACAGAAATCTGACATACTGAATCTACAGAAAAAAGAAAAAAAATCAAAGATATAATCAGGTAAGTCAAGAAAAACAGTAATCATATGTTAGTAACTGTAAAATTTAGATTTAAAACTTATTATTCTTTTTCTTCTTTTTTTCACTTAATATAAAAGTTGTTTACCTTGAATGAAGGCTATGAAGACAGAAAGCAGAACCAGTGCAGTCATGGTGGCTGTAGATTCTGAGTGTGTTTCCTTCAGGAAATTATAAATGCAATCAGAGTGCTGAACTGAGATGGGCGTCACTAAGGGGGGCGTCTTTATGCAAACTGACCACCGCACTGCACCTGCAGACAGACAAGAAAGGAAGATGATTGCTGAGCTTTGATGAATGTGCTCACTTGACCAACATATATATTACAGATTGATATTAAGGTTCAGCTCAAAGTCCACAACCTTGTTAGTTGTCAATGAAAATTAAAAACAAGCCCTGAATGCTTTTAATTCTTTAGATGGCCCAGAGGTGAGTGTGCTGCTTCACAGCTTGGAGGACTCGAGTTCCATTTCCAGGCCGTCTGTATGGAGTTTTCACTTTCTCCTTGTGTTCTGTTAGTTTTCTCCCAAGCACTGAGGTTTCCACGATCTACCCAGTTACATTGACTGCCAAGTGTAAATGGGTTGACATCTTGATAGAGGCTAGCTCCTTCTTTAATGTATTGCATTGGGAAGCAGACTTCAGCTCCTTGAAAAACAAGAAACAGACAAAGGAATTGGGATAGACAGGTAAAGTGCAGAGGATACAAAAGGGTGACAAAAAAGCTAATCTCTTAAATGACAAATAATAATTATCCAAATGTTGGCTTATTTCACAGCCTCCAGTAGCAGTGGACAAACATAAATAATAAAAAAAATCTCACAATTATTCTAAGCAAAGTCAGAGAACAACTACAATAAAAGTGTAAAAGGTCAGTCAGAGATCAGACTTGGCACAAGGAGAGTTAAGTTTGGTGGATCTCATCAGCCTGATGAAACGACAGAAATGGGTGACGTACTGTGACTAGTGCAGTGGAGCTCTCTGTGACTGTCACTGTTTACTCAGATGTGTAGGAGGGTCTCGGGTCATGTCAAAATTCGGGAACAAGTTTAAATTCTTGGCATGAGCTTTAGTCATTTATTCATCATCTACAGAATGTGTGTTTGCTGGAGACTTTTTCTCACTTGCTGTGTGTGTTACTGACTTTACATGTAAACCATAAGACACTGAACAGTTTTATGTTAGTGTTAAAATGTTAATTCTGTATGTTTGAATTAGATATGTGAAATGATCTTACATCTACTGAAATTGCATTTCACCATATACTGTAAAGCTAAAAATAATATTTTCATAACTGGCAAAAATTTTCTATAGTCAAAAACATCTCAGTTTGTTATACGAGCTACAGTGCAATTGTTTGTTTATTATGAATACCAGGAGGGTGGCAAAGTGGCACATATGACATTTTTACTTAATATATAATCCTTTACAATGTATTACAAGTATATACAGTAATTTTATTGCTAAATTGAGAGCTGCCACTGACATAAATCACTCCTGAAAAGATACTTAAAAAATCCTCCAGCACTGTTACACCATGAAAGACCCAAAGAGTGTCTGATCTAAAGAAAACACGTCAGAGAGCTGAGCTTAAATGGAGAAAAACTAAATTGGTTGTTAACTATGAAATAACAGAATACAACAACATAGTTCATCTTGAGAGGTGGTGCTACTTCTCTAAAATTATAAATAACAATGTTGGTAATCCAAGAGTTTGATTCTCTACTATTGGTTGTTTGCTAAACCCAGGTCACTCAATGGAATGCCTCAACAAAAACTTACAGGGAAACTTGTGAGGCTTTTGCTATAGTTTTTAATCACAAAATTAATGATATTAGAAATAATATAGTACATCCCTCCAATAATGATCCTATTAAATCCTGATATTCAGTTTTAAGCAAATTAAATTCTTTCACCAGGATAGATTTACCCAATCTATATAGAATAATTTCTCAAATAAAACCCTCCACCTGCATCCTTAACCCAATACCAACAAGCTTTTTTAAAGAAGTTTCTGGAATGCTAACTGATAGTATTCTTGACATAGTAAACATCATTAGATACAGGAGTCTTCCCAGAGTGTCTTAAGACTGCCGTTGTTAAACCATTGCTCAAAAAAATAATCTTGACTCCTCTGTTTTTGGCAATTTTAGGCCTGTTTCTAACCTGCCTTGTGACAATGCGGGTTCCACTCCATGCTCCCATCTTCCTTCTGGGAGTTCTTGAACCCTACACTGTTGGTAATGTTACCGATGAGCTGCACAGTGAGGCACAAACAATGAAGCAAGGGGATGGTGCAAAATGTGCAAAGTGCTTTTATTAAAACCAACAAACTCAAAATCAAAATGTCCATAATAAAGTGCAGTGCTTTAAATTTCTCCAAATAAATAATCCAATAAAATTCTGTGACTTGTGGAGGTTAAAAAACACACTAGAAAAAATCCTTTAAAAACAACGAGGTTAAAACAATGGCAGGAAGCCGTCCTTTTAAAAAACAAATCCTGGTGCTTTTCTACTGGTGACTCCACTGCTTCTCCTGTCCAGGCTGTGCAGCAGGGCAGTCACCCCACCTGCAGCTGACCTTTCTGCCTTCTGCTGCTGCTCTGATCACCTCGCTAATCCCTGGCTCCAGTGGGCTTCACCAGACGTCACTTGGGCTCCCCAGCAACCAGGGCACTCATGCTGAGGCTTTCCTGTCCCAAGTCCTGACTCCTGCTGCCTTCTCGGCTTTATGCGGCAAGCCATCCTCCTTCCGGTCACTTCCGCTCCTCACTAAATGCTCAGCGTGAGCGACCACAATCGACTGCTCCCGGGGTGCCAGCCAAACACCCAGGCTCACTGCTCAGCTACACCTTCGCTCGTTCATGCACTGGCTTTCTCCTCCCTGCTTCCTGCCTTCTCAACGTCCATCCATTTTTTTTCTCTTTTTTTCCGTCCATTTTTTATTTTTCTTCCCTCCTTTTAGCCACCTCGAGCTTCTATTTATCACGGGGATGTGTATCAAGTGTGGCAAATAGCAGCTCCCGGCAACAATTACGGATGCGGACGACTCCTCACCTGTGCACTTAAGCGAGAACCGCCCGCATCACGAATCCCCCCGGGAACAGCTTCGGCCGCACATGCCACTCCCCCTCTCTAATTTGCGAGTGCGGCAATTATTTATTTTAAAAAAGTGGCCTTTCTGACGTGAGGTGTGGACCTGCTACACCACATGCCTTTCTTCAGTGAAAATCCTAGAAAAGGCAGTCATTATGCAGCTAAATGATCACTTGAATAAACATGCTATTCTTGATTTAGTCGGGTTTTAGAATAACTGCACTCGTTAAAGTGGTAAATGACTTGCGGGTAAATGTAGACAGAGGCCATTTATTTGATCTCATCCTCTTAGATCTGAGTGCCGCATTTGATACCAGTGATCAGAATATTCTTATAAATCGACTCAGTCAGTGGGTGGGTCTCTCTGGCAGTGTCTTAAATTGGTTTGAGTCTTACTTAACAAGTAGAAGAATCTTTGTTAGTTGTGGTAGTTATACTTCAAAGACACATGATATTCTGTATGGTGTTTGTGAAAACATAAATTCATGGGTGGAAAAATGCCTTGAAAAGAACAGACTGGTTACAAGTTACTCCAGGTATTTTTGATACTCCTGACCATTTAATAACTAAAGTAGTGTTTTTCAAAGGAAGCCCACCGTGGACTCTGGTGATCCACCCGAAATCCTCCTTCCGGCCCGCACCGTTTCCAATATCCTTTGTCTCCCGAAGCAGAGGCTGGCATCTCCGCCGTACATCCCGATCTCGTCAAACGCGGGTACCGCCGTATGGACATGAACCGTCCATGCCTCAGGGATACAGAGAAGGCCCTTTGTGTTTTCTGGTTAAGCTCTTGCCCAAAATTTTAGAAGGCGTCAGGCCGGAAAAAGGTAGTACATTGATACAGTATGTAGATGGAAATAATATGTTCGCGCTACGGAAAAGAAGATTGTACAATAGATACTCAGAAATTGGTTGCTGTTTCTGGGGGAAAATGGCCATAAAGTTTCTAAGGTTAAGCTGCAGCTAAACAAAACAACAGGTTATGTCTGTTTTAGGTATTCTGGGCTACTGCAGACAGTGGGTTCTAAATTTTACTGAAAGAGCACAGCCGTTGCAACGACTGGCTGAGAAGGCTCTCTGTGACCGTGACCCTCAAAGCTACTCTTTTATCTGCGCCCTGCGCTAGGTTTGCCTGATCATTCTCGTCATTCACTTTGTTCGTGGACGAAAAGCAGGGATTTAGGAATTCAGTTACTGACCGCAACAAACATGGAGATAAACAAAGACCGGTGACTTATTTTTTCTAAAACAAAACTGGATCCAGTGGCCGCAGCATTTCCTCCGTGTCTTCGTGCTGTGCTGCAACAACAGAAGCTGTATTAGCAAGCACGGATGTAGTTCTCATGAAATTTCTTCTGTCCTTTTTCTTTTTTTCTTGTGAGTTAATATTCTCTGTGACTGTAGCCTTTTTTCTGGGAATGCGGTTTCTGCTGTGGTATCGTACCGTGTGGTTTCTCGATAGTTGGATTTGTCCTTGTTGTCGTAATTGGATCGCCACGGAAGTTTTTCTTCCTTGATTGTCGCTGACTCAGTTCGCCAACGAAAGTCTCCTTGATCTGGAAACCGGCGCCGTTTAGCTGAGCAGGATTGTGTTAACACCAGCTAACATCATGAGAGGCTGTTTTATGTTTGTTTGTCCTGAAGAGTTGAACTTGCTTTTCTTCAGAGTCCATTTGTTTCTGTTTCCTTTGCTGCATTGTTTCCAAATATAGTGTAAATATAGAATAATACTGGGGTGAAGTGTGTTGAAAATGGTTTGGGTGATTTTGTGTGTTATAGAGTGTATTAAAGGGATCCCTATGAGTATCAGAATGTACTCTGTACTTTGTCAAATGTTACAATTGAAAAATGGAGCACCCCTCAACCAGTTACGCAGTGGTCCAAGGGGACCGCCTGCTGGAGGCAAATCAAATTTCATCAAGCTAAGTGCAA